>NC_135824.1:56468551-56710766 GCF_964213995.1 Mustelus asterias | reverse complement strand
GGCTGGGCCAATTCTGCCCCCTTTCTAAGGAGGGGGGTGAGGGTGTCTATGTTGCTGACACTACATTGCCCCTCCCTCCTCTCCCCTCTGCCCCCGTGCTGCCCCTCCCCTCCACTCCCCCCCCACTAACCCCCCGCCCCCTTCCCCATGCCACATTACTGCCCATCGGCCATTCAATAAGCTGTTCTACCACAGCAGCATCACAGTCTAACTCCCAAGTGGCAAATAACAACCTGCAGATATGACCTACTCAATAATTGTGTTTCCCCTCCTCCCCCCTTCCGCCTCGCTTCTCTCACCCTCTCCCCTCCCCTTCTTTTCCCTCTCTCCCCTTCCCCTTCTTCCCATCACCACTTCCCCCTCTCTCCCCTCCCTCTCTCCCCTCCCTCTCTCCTATCTCCCTCTCTCCCCTCCACCTGTCTCACCTCCCCATCGCTTCCCTCACCCTCCCCTCTCTCCCCTCCAACTCAGTTCTCACACCCTCCCTCCCTCTCTCCTCTTCCATTCCCTTCCTCTCTCCCCCTCCCCTCTCCTCCCTCCCCTCTCCTCGTTCTCTCCCCTCTCTCACTCTGTCCATCCCTTGCCCTCTCTCCCCTCTCCTCCCCCTCTCTGCCCTCCCCTCACCTGTCCCTCCCTCCCTCCTTTGTTCCCCTCCCCTTCTCCCCACTCTCTACTCTCTCCTCCCTCTCTCCCCTCTCCCTCTCTCTCCATCCTCTCTTCCCTCCTTCCTCTCCCCTCTCTCCCTCCACCTTTGCCCCTCACTCCCTCCCTCTCTCCGTGCCTCTCTCCCCCTCTCCACCCTCCTTCCCGCTCGCCTCTCCCTTTCTCTCCCCTGTAACTCCCCTCTCTCCCGTTCCCCCTCTGTCTCCTCCTTATCACCCCTTTCTCTCCCCACTCCCACTTTTTCCATCCCCCTCCACCTCTCCTCCCTTCCCTCCACCTTGCCATCCCTCCCCTCCCAGCCTTCCCTCTATCCCGCCCCCTCTTCTCTCCCCTTCTATCTCCTCCCTCTCACCCCTCAACCCTTCCCTCCTCGTCCCATCATGATCCACCTCCTTCCAACCCCTCTGTCCCCCCCATCATCCCCTCTCTCTTCCTCTCCCCTCCCTTCCGCTCACCCCCTCTCTCTTTCCTCTCCCCCCTCCTCTCCCTCTTGCTCACACCCCTCTCTCTTCCCTCTCTCCCTCCTCCATCTCTCTCTCTCCCTCTCTCCCCCCCTCCTCTGTCTCTCTCTTCCCTCTCCCTCCCCCTCTCTCTTCCCTGTCCCTCTCTCTCCCTGTCCCTCTCTCTTCCCTGTCCCTCTCTCCCATCTCTCCCTCCCCCTGTCTCTTCTCTCTTCCCCCCCCCCCCGCTTGCTCAGAGAAAGTGAGGACATGGGCCCTGGGTCCCGCTTCCCGGTGACCCCGCATCGACTATTCCCCAGGGTCAGACACGCACCAACGTTCCGGAGTTCGATCTTCGACTACTGGAGACTCCAGGCTGATCCTGGAGGGTTGGTGGGGGGGAGGGGTGAAGTTCTGGCGGGGTGGTGGGGGGGATGTTGGTTGTCTGGGGGCTCGCAAGGGAGGAAGTGATTGGATGATGGCTTGGGGTCTAATTTCTTCAATTCTTCTCGTCTCTCCTCCGCCCGCCCCCGCTCCCAGATCTGAGGCCGAGGGTTTTATCGGAATCCGTGAAGATGGTGATTATCGAACACATCGAGGAGACGAGGATAGTTCACCTTCCGGAGCCTGAGGATGAAGATAAGGAGGAGAGGATACTCGCCATGTTGGGAATCAGTGGCACTGTCCTCAATCTCCTTGTTATTATATTTGTCTACATCTACACCACGCTGTGACGACCAGAGACTAGGAGCGACGGCGAGAGAGAGGGAGGCGTACGGGAAGAGGTAAAACCGGGAGGGGGGGGTCACCCCCCGCCGAACTGCCCTCCCCCCCCCCCACTCCCATGGAAACCAACGACCCAACGGACGCCCGACTCCGGGAATGGCGACACGGGAATTGGAGCCCGCGCCGAGGTTAAACAATGTGGAACTTGCTGCGAGTATGGGATGACCTTTCGCCTTGGCTCGGGGTGGTCGGAGAGGCCTGAATTCCGGCTTCCAAAAGTCTCGCTGGAAAGTGACAATCGAGCGGCCACGTTTCTCCTGAGGGCGCTGAGAGTCGGGGGGAGGAGGGGGGTGGGGGAGAGAGGTTGAGGAACCTGAGATTCCTGAGCGTCATCGCTTGCCTCCCTCCCGCTCCGCCCCAACACCGCCCCCCCCCCCCCCCCCCCCCCCACCGCCACCCCAAATACCCACTTCCCTCCCCAGCCGACGCAGCCTTCGAGCCCTCCAGGTCGCTTCGCGTCCCCATTGCTCCGCGTCCGAGGGGAATCGGAAAAGCACAAGGGATTAAACCTTCCTTGGGGGGGACACGCGGAGGATATCCGAGCGACGCCTCGAGATGGAGATGGAGATGGAGGGAGCACCGAGTCGCTGAGGCTGATGCGAGGATGCGAGGCTGAGGAGGAGATACGGCGGGCCTTGCCGAGGGGTCGCTGGCTGTTCCGTCGCTGGAGGAGCGGCCATTTTCTTTTCATCTCTGTCTCGAGCGGGCGAATCAGAGGGGGCAGCTACGGCGCAGACGGAGATTCCTTTTCAGAGATTCTTCTTATTTTTATTTATTTTTACTCGCCAACTCAATAAGGATCCAGCGGGGCGGGGTGGAGGGGGGGGGGGGGGGGCGGCGGGGGGGCGGGGGGGGCGGCAGGGGGCTTGGATTTTCCCACTCGGTCCCGCCTGGCTCTGCTGGAAATTTGTCCATGGCAACAGGTTGCCAGCTGTTCCCTCCCTCCCTGTGGCCATCGTGTTGGCGTGGGTGGCAAACAGCGCCACTTGGTGTGGCACTGAATCCAGGGTCCATAGCTGCGTCGCTGGTCAGGCTTTGACCTCGTGGGGTTGGGCTTGGGGTGGGGCTGGTGGAGAGAGAATCATTCAGAGACTCCCTGCCCCTCGTCACCATTCACTGGGGCGAAGACAAAGGTTTACCGTGATTCAGATACTGAGTGCCTCCTCAGTTCAGGTTATGGACTGCCTCCCTACTCCCCTCTCTGTGATTGTGACTGAACCCCCCCCCCCCCACCTCTCCAAGTGAGAGATTTTCCCCTCCCCCCAATGCAACCCCCCCCACTCTGACGCAACCCCCCCCCCGCCACCAACCTTCCTCTCCCCCCCAAGGCAGAAAGTATCTATCTGCTGGCTCATTCTTTTCCCTCCTGTGTTCGGCCCAGGCCGGATCACACATTCACAAGGCTGGTTTAATGAGAAGGACCCAAACATGAGATCCTTAAAAGGGGCCATCCTGCCAAACTCAAAGTCCTTTCCAGCCATTGATCTGGAGGCAAATCCCACTGGCAACCATCATTCCCAATACAGGTGAAGACCTTCCCCTGTAAGTGCCTAAGAACTCGAGTCATTCCAGCCGAGTAGTTTCCTGATCGTTGCACAGTGTGCAACGTGACTCCTCACACACTGAAGCAGTCCATGTCCAAATGCAGCTAGACCCTGGACAACATCCAGGCTCGGGCTGACAGGTGACATGCAACATTCGCGCCACGCAAGTGCCAGGCAATGACCATCTCCGATGAAAAAGAATCCAACCATCTCCCCATGATGGTCAATGACATTATCATCATTGCATCTCCCCATCAATATCCGGGGGGGTTACCATTGACCATTGCTGAATCCCCCCCACTATCAACATCCTGGGGATTACCAATGACCATCACTGAATCCCTCTCCACTGTCAACATCCTGGGGGTTACTATTGACCATCAATGAATCCCCCCACCCTCCCTGTCAACATCCTGGGGGCTACCATGGACAAGAAACTGAACCGGACCAACCCTATAAATACTATGGCTACCAGAGCAGGTCAGAGGCTGGGAATCCTGCGGCGAGTAACTCACTTCCTGACTCTCCAAAGCCTGTCCCACCATCGACAAGGCACGAGTCAGGAGTGTGATGGAACACTCTCCACTTGCCTGGATGGGTGCAGCTCCAACAACACTCAAGAAGCTCAACACCATCCAGGACAAAGCAGCCCCGCTTGATTGCTACACCATCCACCAAACATTCACCCCCTCCACCACCGACACACAGTGGCAGCCGTGTGTACCATCTACAAGATGCACTGCAGCGACTCACCAAGGCTCCTTTGCCAACACCTTCCAAACCCACGACCGCTACCATCCAGAAGGACGAGGGCAGCAGACGCATGAGGAACACCCCCACCTGTGAGTTCACATTGAAGTCAGCCACCATCCCAACTCAGGAAATATATCGGCTGTTCCGTCACTGTCAAAATCCTGGAACTCCCTCCCTAACAGCACGGTGGGTGTATCTACGCCGCAGGGACTGCAGCGGGTTCAAGATGGCGGCTCACCCACCACCTTCTCAAGGGGCAACTAGGGACGGGTGATGCCAGCGATACCCAGATCCCCAGAATTATTTTTCTAAACGCGCTTAAGGGAGAAAGGACTGAGAAGACTGACTCACTGAGTTCCTCAGAGACACAGCCTGCCATCATGTACTCAAATAATTCAGCTAGTGCTTCAACCTTGGTGCAGTCTTTGTCACTGTATCTGCCTGAAAACTGTACTCCGACAATAATATAAAAAGGAATTCTGAATGTCGCACACTCCCATCACAGTTCCGTCTCTAATGGTGTCATTCCCTTATCACACGCCACTACGATGGGTTCCTAATCACGTAAGTGCTAACAACGCAGTGGTCACACATTCAATTCCTTTGCCGCCCATTCGCTTTTTTCTCTGTAGATTGTTGGTCTTGATCCCAGAATCCACAGAATCTCTGCAGTGCAGAAGGAGGCCCATCGAGGCTGCACCGACAACAATCCCACCCAGGCCCTATCTCCGTAACCCCATGTGTGTACCCTACTAATCCCCCCTGATACTAACGGGCAATTTAGCATGGCCAATCCACCTAACCTGCACATCTTTGGACACTCAGGGGCAATTTAGCATGGTCAATCCCCCCAACCTGCACATCTTTGGACACTAAAGGGCAATTTAGCATGGCCAATCCCCCCAACCTGCACATCTTTGGACACTAAAGGGCAATTTAGCATGGCCAATCCCCCCAACCTGCACATCTTTGGACACTAAAGGGCAATTTAGCATGGCCAATCCACCTAACCTGCACATCTTTGGACACTCAGGGGCAATTTAGCATGGCCAATCCACCTAACCTGCACATCTTTGGACACTAAAGGGCAATTTAGCATGGCCAATCCCCCCAACCTGCACATCTTTGGACACTAAAGGGCAATTTAGCATGGCCAATCCACCTAACCTGCACATCTTTGGACACTCAGGGGCAATTTAGCATGGCCAATCCACCTAACCTGCACATCTTTGGACACTAAAGGACAATTTAGCACGGCCTATCCCCCTAATCTGCACATCTTTGGATGCTAAGGGGCAATTTAGCATGGCCAATCCCCTTAACCTTCTGCCTGATTCAGAGTGTTAAAGCCTTGTTTAAGTGCATAATGAGGGAGTGCTGCACTATCAGACACTCACCTAGAACATAGAATCCCTACAGTGCAGAAGGAGGTCAAATGACCACAATCCCACCCAGGCCCTATTCCCGTAACCCCATGTATTTACCCCGCTAATCGCCCTGACACCAAGGGGCAATTTATCATGGCCAATCCACCTAACCTGCACACCTTTGGAATGTGGGAGGAAACCGGAGCACCCGGAGGAAACCCACGCAGACATGGGGAGAACGTGCAAACTCACACAGACAGTGACCCAAGCCGGGAATTGAACCCAGGTCCCTGGCACTGTGTGGCAGCAGTGCTAACCACTGTGCCACCCTCAATCCCAGTTAAAATTGGAAAATTATTCTGGTTCTCTGGTGGGATAAAGAAAGACACAAACTTCTTGATATCAGGCTGGGGGAGATCCATACAACGTCTTAGTGTCTGAGACCTGGTTTCGGCCTATATGTGACTCCTGTCCCATGTCAGCCCAGTCGGCTGGAGGAATGATGCATAGTGATAATGTCACCAGGCTAGTAATCCAGAGGCCCCAGGTTAATGTTCTGGAGGACATCCAGTCCCACCATGGCAGCTGGTGGAATTTAAATTCAATAAATTCTGGAATTGAAAGTAGTCCCAGTAACGGTGACCATGAAACTATCACCGATTGTCATAAAAACCCATCTGGTTCACTAATGTCCCCTTTAGGGAAGGAAGTCTGCCATCCTTATCCGGTCTGGCCTACATGTAATCCAGACCCACAGCAATGCAGTTGACCCTGAACTGCCCTCTGAAATGGTCGAGCGAGACACTCAGTTCAAGGGGCAATTAAGGATTGGCGATAAATGCTGGCCCAGCCAACGACGTCCACATCTCGTGAAAGAATGAATAAATTCATTGCAAAAATAAGTCAGAGCTTCCTGAAGGCAGCTTGGCATCCCTTGCAAGAGGCAACTAGAGATTGATATTAAAGTGCTGACCGAGCCAGTGATGTCCACACCCCAAAAAATTAATTGCAAAGTGTGATAATCCCCATGATGTCCATGGGGAATCACTGACTGATCTCCCTGCGGGGTTCATTGGGTACGAGTTCCCCTGGTAACAGTAGCCTGCACTGCTGGAACTCATTACCTGAGCCTTTTATGAGGCAGGCCCAGGACTGTGCCTGCTGAACGGCAGCCCCAGAGTCTAGTGTGCATACACCACGGTAGGAGTTTTACTTTGCATTCTGTAATGAACTATGTTCCTTTCCAGTCGGGGTTCCCGAGTCATTACACTGGCGACGAGGAACAACAAAAGTTTTGGATAGCCTTCCCTTTCAACGGACCCAGTCAGACAGTGATGGGGAAATACTGCAAATGTCGCTGTTTGGGAAACTGATGCGGGTGAGGAGGATTGGACCTAGCACGCCAAAAGAATGAGATATTACTTCCGGGAACACGGGATAGAAGTGGATAATCGGGAAAGGTCATCCTCCTGACTGCGGCCCCAACATCCAGCATCATAAAAAGTTCAATCGACCCGGCACCGACTTTCAAATTATTTGATCTTGGAACACTACCTTCCTGAACCGCCTGTTATCTTGCAAGGCTACAGGTCTAACACGTTCTCCTTGGGGAATCAATCACTGAATTCTTGACGAGACTGGGGAAATTGGCAGAACACCGTGAGTACAGGTCAGCACTTTAGGATATGTTAAGAGACCGATTGGTATTCGGAATTAATAGTATTACAACGTCAAGGAAGCGACTGATCAAACCAACTCCAGTGCCCAAGGAAGCCATGGAATTGGCCCTTCCCCTTGAAAATGCTGGAAAAAGAGGCCCAGGATCTTCAGGGATCCATCGGCGCTTCCGCCCAACCAAGTCACCAGTGGATAACGCTCACGTCTCCCAGTTGCTGCCACGAAAGGGCGATTGGAGTCGCGAGATTCCAGAACTAGATAGGAAGACTCTCCACATAAGTGAGCACATCCGTGCCACACTTGAAGTCATCGGGTCCGCCCCAGACAAGGCTACCGAAACAGGCAAAGCACCTACTGCTGAGGCCAAAGCCACTTCAGGACAGGCCTTTACAAATAAACCAGCCCCAGGATGTGGAATTGCACCCAAAGTAGCCCCAATCAAGATTAGCCTCCAGGTAAATGGCCACCTCCAAGACATGGAGGTCAACACAGAAGCCGCTGCTTCTGTTATTGGGGAGCAAAGTGACTTCGATTGGGCATCTTGCCTTTAAGCCTGCGAGATACCAAGGCTAGATTGTTCACCTACACTGGGGGGGAGCCCTTATGTATTGTTGGAACCACTGTAAGCCCAGTTATGCGCGTAACAGTCCCACCACCCCACGTATGTGGCGCAAGGACCAGGGCCCAGCCTTTTGGGATGGGGCTGGTTACAGAAAATCCATCTGGACTGGCAACAGATCTTTAAAATGGTGACTGGCGATTTATATAATGTCATTGGGAAGTATCCCAAAGTGTTCCAAAAAGGCCTCGGGAAGATGAGAGGCGCGAAGGCCAAGATCTGCGTGGGCCCAGAGGGCCGACCTGAATACGACAAGGCACGACCGGTCCCCTATGCCCGACGTGCAAAAGTAGAGGCCAAATTGGAATGTCTAAAGGAACTCGGCATTATACCCAAAAGTACAATTTGCTAAATGGGCCACGCCGGTAGTGCCAGTATTAAAACCCGACAACTCGGTCCGTCTCTATGGTGATGAGAAGTTGACCGTCAACAGAAACTTCCCAATTAGACAAATAGCCTATGCCACGCATTGAAGACTTGTACGCGAAGCTGGCTGGAGGGGGGAAGGTCACATATTTTCCAAATTGGACATGAGGCCATGCCGACCACAAACTGGAGCTTGAGACGTCTTCTGGGAAATATGTCACCATAAATACTCACGAGGGATCATACAAGCTTGCCCATTGGGGTGTCCTTGGCTTGTGCCATTTTACAAAGAGTGATGGCGAACGTCTTTAAGAGCGGCAGTCGATCTGGATGACATTTCAATCTCAGAAGCCACTGGATGTTTGGAGGAGGACTTGTGGCATATTACTGATGCTATCGTCTGATTAAAAAGGGAAATGCGTGTGTGTTCTCGGTCAATGAGGTAACGTACCTCAGATACAGAGTTGACAAGGCCATAAAAGGGACGGTGAAGGCCATAAAAGGGACTCCAACTCCAAGGAACACAGTGAATATAAGTCTTTCCGAGGGCTCATAATTTACTATAGGAAATTCATATCGCGCTTGGCGACCCTCTACGTATTGTCAAAACAAAATCAAAAATGGTCCTGATAAGCGTCAGGAGAAAAAGCCTTCGCAAATCAAACAACAAGTGCTCGCAACAAATATACAAGCTCACTATGACCCCCTGAGATTCAGTGGATCCTCCAATGCCTCCCCCTATGGGATGGGAGTGGTATTATTGCACCATTGGGATGATGGGACAGAACGTCCAAACGTGGTACGCATCACGAACCCTGGTGGCTGCAGAGTGGAAGTGTGCCCAGATTGAAAAAGGATGAGGCCATGGTGGTCACGGTGGCATTTCACCACAGTTACATCCTTCTACAAACCTCTGCTGGGCCTCGTCAAGGAAGATGAGGTGATTCCTCCCATCGCGTCAGCTCGGATCCAACGCTGGCCTCTTATGATAGGTCCTAATGAATAGACCTTAGAACGTCGTCGAGGGAGACATGTGGCCAACGCAGGTGCCTTGAGCTGCCTGCTGCTACCCACCAGCCTACCCTCCCCACCGAAGTCATCATGGCTCTGATCTTCATGGACGCTCTGCCAAGCAAATCCGGGCATGCACCCAAAGCGACCCCACGCTGACGAAACTACATCGCGTCATCCTAAGTGGTGGACCACAAGAGAGGGTTCCAAATCCTTCTACGTATCAGGAGTTGAGGATTGGAAGATGGCATCATCTTGTGGGGAGCCCGAGAGGGGGCGTTGTTCCGCAACCAGGCCAACTTCAAGAATTGCGCAACGGCCCTCCAGGAATCTCTAAGATGAAAATGCTATGGTCTGGCATGGCCAGTGATACTGAAAACATGGTCAAGTGGTGCAAAACTTGTCAAGATAACTGGAAGGCCCCACCAGTGCCTCGCTGCACCCTGGCGAATGGCCGGGGAGAGCCTGGGAGAGCATGGGACTGCGCGGGGCCATTTATGGGTTGCATGTTTTTAATTCTCATCGACGCCCATTCAGAATGGATCGACATGCATCGATGATCTCTGTTATCTCTTACACTATCACAGAGAAACTCCATCAGTCTTTTAGTATACGTAGTATACCCGAGGTTCTCGGGACAAACAATGGGACCTTATTTAGCAGCGGGGAGTTTCAGGCCTTCAGTAAGGCACTCTCGCCAACTTCTACAGATGCATCATAGAAAGCACCATTTCCGGATGTATCACAGCCTGGTATGGGCTCCTGCTCTGCCCAAGACCACAAGGAACTACAAAAGGTTGTGAACGTAGCCCAATCCATCACACAAACCAGCCTCCCATCCATTGACTCTGTCTGCACTTCCCGCTGCCTCGGCAAAGCAGCCAGCATAATCAAGGACCCCACGCACCCCGGACATTCTCTCTTCCACCTTCTTCCGTTGGGAAAAAGATACAAAAGTCTGAGGTCACGTACCAACCGACTCAAGAACAGCTTCTTCCCTGCTGCCGTCAGACTTTTGAATGGACCTACCTTGCATTAAGGTGATCTTTCTCTACACCCTAGCTATGACTGTAACACTACATTCTGCACTCTCTCCTTTCCTTCTCTATGAACGGTATGCTTTGTCTCTATCGTGCGCAAGAAACAATACTTTTCACTGTGTGCTAATACATGTGACAATAATAAATCAAATCAAACATCCACCCGACCACCTATCCTCAAACGGCCCGTTTGAGCGAGAGGTCCCGACATCCAAAGGTGGGATGAAGAAACCAACCATGGTTCCCCAGAGACAAAGCTCGCATGTTTCCTTTTTAACCACAGCGCCGGTAGAGTTATTGATGGGCTGAGGCCTTCAGCCTAGGCTTTAGCCTGAGTTCCCAAATGTGGCCAGCAACGTCAAGTTAAAACAAGGCGCCCAGAAAAGTGTCCACGATGGTCGGAGAAAAGATAAGAGACTTCAAACCGGGAGATACGGCCCACACGAGGAACTGCGGCCATGGCTCTCCGCGGGAGTCATCCTCAAGCGAACAGGACTGGTGTCTTACGTGGTTAGAAACCAGGGAGAAGACCTTAAAGACATCTGTAGATCACCCACCATCACGGGGATTGGCAGAGGCAACTGTTTTGACGGATGCGCCACCCTCGGCGTCCGTGGCACCAGCCCGTGCGCGGGAAACTCCGCCTGCTTAAAACTCAAGAGCCAGTCAGCAGAACGATTTTGGTTCAGGTGTGGAGGTAGAGGTGACGGGCACCCAGTCAGAAGTCACCACTGAGGACAAACCCCCTGTAGTGGCTCTTCCGGCGTTTACTTATCCATTGACCCCCCCCCCCCCCTTTACCCGACCCTACAAGCGACATGGATGAGGCCACAGGGCAAAGTGACGGAGAAGGCCCCATTGTCATGGGAGTGAGGGGGGAACCCTCAGATTCGGGGGTGGTGCTGGGGAGGGGTGTTGATAACCCCCCCCCCTCCACGAGATCCATGGGGGAATCACTGGTTGATCTCCCCATGGAGCTCGCTGAGTACGAGTTCCCCTGGTAATAGGCGGTGGTGGCCTGCCCAGCCAGAACTCATTACCCGAGCCTTTTAATAAGGCAGGCCCAGGACTGGGCCTGCTGAGTCCCAGGCAGGAACTCGTGTGTGTGTGTGTATACACCACGGCAGTGGTTTTACTTTGCATTCCATAATAAACGACGTTCCTTTCCAGTCCGCCTTCCTGAATCATTACCAAAAAGAAAAGAATTCAATCAGGATCTCCCAACCTTGCTTTGTGGCCACTGCTGTTTATGCAGCTCACGTGGAACCTCTAGTGGTGAATGGATTCCCCTACAAGGGGATCTTTCACAACTACAGATTAAAGGCACTCACCAATTCACAATCTCAGCAACAAGAGGGTGAAAGTACAGAGGACTAGTGGGTGGGGAGGGGGGGGGCGGGGATTGTGGGGAGGGGGGGGGGCGGCGAGGGTTGTGGGGGGGAGGAGGTCCAGCAACACGGAGGAAGGCAAAGGAAGGGAGGGGAGAATTCCAATCTCTCACAATGTCTTTCGTCCACCGAATCTCACAGCAACGGAGAAGGCTATTCGGCCCACTGTGGCCCTGCTAGCACTTTGAAGGAGCTGTCCAAATAGCCGCACGCCCCTTACCCTTTCCCCACAGCCCTGCTAGCGTTTATCCGATTCCCTTTTTGAGAGTTCCTATTGAATCTGCTTCCACCGCCCTTTCGGGCAGCGCCTTCCACATTTGATGCATTTTTAAAAAATAAACCCCTCATCTCCCCGTCCCCTCCTTAAATATCTTCAATCTGTGTGCCCCCTCCTGCCCCCCCATCCCATTTATGGACTGTCCTTACTGACCCTCTGAGAGGAATTCAGACAGTTATATCCCAGACATTTCAGACCGTAATCTTAAACGGGTTTAACATACGCGAAAACAAAATTAAAGGTTCAATTCTAGTATAAGAAATCGCCAAGAGTCGGAAACGATTTATCACATTGCCTGCGTGACAGGGTGGCAGGGATTTGAAGTACTTTATTCAGGAGTGTGGGAAATTATTAACAAAAATGTATATTTTTTGATAATTGTCTCGTATCTTCAAAACCTCAAAGCTTGGGGTGGGATTTTGTCTCCCTCTCTGTAGCGTGTTTCGCTGTGGTGGGGGGGTAGTGATTGCGCCATTGTCGGCCCGGTTTCCCGTTGAATGCGCCCCCCTCGCCGCGGGGTAGCGCGCGGTGGTGTGGCATCAGCAGCACGGTAAGATCCCACTGGTGTGAACGGCAGCGGGATTTCGGCACAAGATGACTGTGTGGTTGGTCACAGAATCGTGGATGCTGTCATTCATTATTTGTTCATTGAGTGAAAGGAAGAGTGGGGGGGGGGGGGGGGGGGGGCGGCGGATGTGGGGGGGGGCGGCGGATGTGGAGGCAACGCTTTCTGTCTGTGATACCTGGAGAACGCGGGTACAGATCGTCCTTTCCTTCCCCTCAACACCCCCCCCCCCCCCCGCCCCCTCCCCGAGATCCATGGGGGAATCACTGGTTGATCTGCTCATGGAGCTTGCTGAGTATGAGTTCCCCTGGTAATTGGCGGTGGTGGCCTGCTCAGCCAAAACTCATTACCTGAGCCTTTTAATAAGGCAGGCCCAGGACTGGGCGTGCTGAGTCTCAGGCAGGAACTCGTGTGTGTGTGTGTGTGTGTATACACCACGGCAGTGGTTTTACTTTGCATTCCATAATAAACGACATTCCTTTCCAATCCGCCTTCCTGAGTCATTCCCAAAAATGACCGTGGAACCAGCTCTTCCACCCAACCTGTCCCCGACATGTACCATCTACGCCTGCTTACAGAGATTGCACCTGCCTCATTGTGGCAGGATTGCAGCATTAATGTGGGACACACAGCTGGTACGGCTAATACGGGGAAAGTCGTTCGAACCTGGCTTTTGCCTCTCAGCCTTTTGGCTAAGATCAAAAGTCCCTAAAGCTGGAGTCCAACACCTTATCTCATCCGCTTGGCTCTCATTTGTCTCTCGTGTGGGAATAGAATCCCGACAGTGCAGAAGGAGGCCATTCGGCCCATCGAACCTGCACCGTCCACAATCTTACCCAGACCCTATCCCCGTGACCCCAAGTCTTTACAATGCTAATCCCCCTGACACTAAGGGGCAATTTAGCATGGCCAACAATATCTTTTACTGTATCTCGGTACATGTGACAATAAATAAGTCTAAATCTAATACTGGGACACTAAAGGGCACTCTAGCATGGCCAATCCACCTAACCTGTACACCTTTGGACACCAAGGGGCAATTTAGCATAGTCAATCCATCCAACCTGCAAATCTTGGGGCACTAAGGTGCAATTTACCATGTCCAATCCCCCAAACCTACACATCCTGGGACACTAAGGGGAAAATTTAGCATGGCCAATCCACCTCACCTGTACATCTTTGGACACCAAGGGGCAATTTAGCATGGCCAATCCATCTAACCTACACATCGTTGGACACTAAGGGGCAATTTAGCATAGCCAATCCCCCTAATCTACACATCTTTGGACACTAAGGGGCAATTTAGCATAGCCAATCCCCCTAATCTACACATCTTTGGACACTAAGGGGCAATTTAGCATGGCCAATCCACCTCACCTGTACATCTCTGGAGTGTGGGAGGAAACTAGAGCGCCCGGAGGAAACCCACACAGATAGTGACCCGAGGCTGGAATTGAACCCGGGTCCCTGGTGCTGTGAGGCACCAGTGCTAACCACTGTGCCACCGTGCCATCCCAAAATTGAATTTGAATTGTTTTTTGGAGCGAGTGAAGAGATGGATTAAGGGCTCGCGCTGTCCATTCCACACATCGGTTTCGTAGTGTTAAGAAAGGAATAAAAATGAAATTTTAAAAAAACGTTCCTGGCTGGCTTTCGGCTGTGGAGGGGATATCAGGCCCCAGAGCTGAGGAAGAGGGGAGAGGCGGGACCTGGTTACCTTCCTGAGTGGCAGGGATAGCACAGAGGTCTATTGCGATGCACCCCTTGGTGCAACAGCCACTCATTGACTCCTCTGGTGGGGGGGGGCGGGGAGTAGTTGACTGTCCCTCCATCCACAGACGACGGGGGGTGTTGTGAGCATCAGAAGCCGAGAGGAGCGATTGGGGGGGGGGGGGGGGGGGGGTGAAGGGAGGGGGGGGGGTGTCAAAGGAAGTGGAGATTGAAGAAAAAAACCTTGCCTGCTCTGAATTCAGAGAATGCTACTAACTTTCCAACAAATTGCAAAGCCAATGTTTCTTCCCTGCCCAGACATGTTGCGTGCTCCACTAAACTGGTTCTGAAAGCTGTTTTACTTTTGAGAGTAGTAAGAAGTCTCACAACACCAGGTTAAAGTCCAACAGGTTTATTTGGTAGCAAATACCATAAGCTTTCGGAGCACAGCTCCTTCGTCAGATGGGGTGGATATCTGTTCTCCAACAGTGCACAGACACAGAAATCAAGTTACAGAATACTAATTAGAATGCAAATCTCTACAGCCAGCCAGGTCTTAAAGGTACAGATAATGTGGGTGGAGGGAGCATTCAACACAGGTTAAAGCGATGTGTATTGTCTCCAGACAGAACAGCTAGTGAGATTCTGCAAGCCCAGGAGGCAAGCTGTGGGGGGTTACTGATAATGTGACATAAATCCAACATCCCGGTTTAGGCCGTCCTCATGTGTGCGGAACTTGGCTATCAGTGTCTGTGCACTGTTGGAGAACAGATATCCACCCCATCTGACGAAGGAGCTGTGCTCCGAAAGCTTACGGTATTTGCTACCAAATAAACCTGTTGGACTTTAACCTGGTGTTGTGAGACTTCTTACTGTGCTTACCCCAGTCCAACGCCGGCATCTCCACATCATTACTTTTGAGAAACAGTGTCTCTTTAAAGGTAAAGTGGCCACAGTCTCAGATGACCATAGGCCCTTTGCAGTGGAGGGGGGGGGGGGGGGGGGGGTGGGGTGGGGGGGGGGGGGTGGGGGGAAGGAAGAGAGCTGACGAGGGGTGATTTAACCTGAAGGTCGCCACACCTCAGGCGAGGGGCAAGGGTGAGATGACGGGGGCCTCCATAGACAACTTCAGCCGGTACGGGAATCGAACCCAGGCTGTTGGCGTTGCAAACCAGCCGTCCAGCCAACTGAGCTAAAGTGACTCACCAGGTCTGTTGAATGACTTTTGCCAGCAGGCCAGGATAGGCAGACGCTGGTGAGTTGTCTGGTTGTGTGTCAGGTGGAGTGACACACTGCCGATAACTTACCGCTGCCCGGGTTTCTTTCCCTGCTTGACCTAAGGGCGATTTAATGGAGGTGTTCAAAATAGTTATAGATCTCAAAGGAATGAATAGAGGAAAAGCACTCGGGGGAGAGTCGGGGTAAGGGGAGCAGGGAGTCGAACCACTCCCAGTCTAATGTAACGTGCAGCGAGTGATGGCTGTGACCTTATTTCTATCTGGCGAAGAGAGGGCCTTACCCAGAATTCTCTGATCTCGCCACCGCTGCCAGCGAGAATGGAAAATTTGGCGCTCGGCCGAATCTCCGTTCACTGCGGCGGGACTGGAAAATCCCAGCCGCGGGCGAGGCCGGAGAACTCAGGTCTCCGTCTGTCCGAGAAGCCAGTGCCTTTGTTGACTGAACCGCGCGGGCTGCCAAATCTGTGTCCCTTGGTATAACTTACTTTGTGGTCTCGCGCTGACTGTGTAGCCCTCTCCATCAGCAGAATCCGCACCCTCTCCCCCATCCTCACTTGCACCCCCCCCCCCTCCCCCCTACAACCCCGTTACTTGTTGGTGTCTTGGGTTTGAGCGGTTGCCACATTTGGTGAAGGGGTACCTGAATTGGAGGTCGGAGGTCAGAGTTCGGTCTGGACAGGGGTGGAAATTCATGGGGGGGGAGGGGCGGGCGGGCAGAGACAGGCCTTTCAACCTCTGACCCTTTGAGATCCAATAGGCCAGGGTTAAGACATCTAGTTTGGACAATGCGTGATAGGAGATGGGTACAGTGAGGTGCTATGACACTTATTTCAGCCGCAGTTATCATGCAGTTTCACTGAAGGTGACTTTAAATGTATAAATTACTCTTTTTTTTCCAAATAAAATCAGTATTACACTTTTGTACTTAAAGAGGCTTCCGTCAATTGTATTGTCGGCTTGCTGTTTTCGAAATCTCGCTCCATCTGGGAAATGTCACAGAAACGGCTCAGCTACTAGTCATTGCTAGTTAACCATGAGAGGCTGCACCCTCAACAACAACAACCCTGGGCACCTCCTCCTCTGATACCCACACATCGCTCTGATTACAGCAGATAGGTCTAGACCAGGCAGGGTAGATGCTGGAAGGATGTTCCCAATGGTGTGGGGTGTCCAGAACCAGGGGGTCAAAGTCTGAGGATACAGGGTAGACCATTTTAAAGTTTATTTATTAGTCACAAGTAGGCTTACATTAACACTGCAATGAAGTTACTGTGAAAATCCCCTAGTCGCCACACTCCGGCGCCTGTTCGGGTACACTGAGGGACAATTTAGCATGGCCAATGCACCCTAACCAGCATGGCTTTGGACTAGACAGAGATAAGAAGACATTTCTTCATCCAAAGAGCGGCGAGCCTGTGGAATTCGCTACCACAGGAAGCAGTTGAAACCAAAGCACTGACTGTTTTCCAGAATCAGTTAGATAAGGCACTTGGGGCGAACAGGACCAAAGGATATGGGTGAGAAAGGGGGGGATCAGGATATTGAGTTGGGCGATCAGCCATGATCAGAATGAATGGTGGGGCAGGCTCGAAGGGCTGAATGGCCTCCTCCTGCTTCTAAATTCTATGTTTCCAACCCAAACTGAGATGCCCAGCTCTATTCCCCATGAGGAAAGTTCAGAACAGTTAGGATTGTTCTCGGGAACAAGGGTGAGGCTGGAGGGGGAGTCGGGGGTGGGGGGGGGGGGGGGGCGGGGGGTGGTTGTCTACTGAGGAGAGTTTGAGCAAGTTGGCCTCTACACATTGGAGTTCAGAATGGTGTGAGGTGATCTCATTGAAACATATAAGACTCTGAGGTGGGGTGGGGGGGCTTGGATGCTGAGAATATATTTCCTCTCGTATTGGAGAGGGGGAATCTAGAACTAGGGATGGAATAATCCAGCCCTTGCATTTGAGACTGGAAAATCCAGGCCTGAGGAAGGTAGGGGGCTGTGGAGAGGGGGTTGTTTGGGGAGGGGGGGAAGGGAAGTGTCGGGGGCACAGTTTAAAGACAAGGGATCCACCATTTAAAATGGAGATGAGGAGGAATTTCCTCTCTCTGAGGGTTGTTAGTAATTCTCTCCTTCCCCCCTCCCAGACAGCAGTGGGAGGGCTGGGTCTTTGAATATATTCAAGGCTGAGTTATATTTTTGATCGACAAGGGACTCGGTGGGGGTGGGGATGTCCTTATCTGGCCTTACTCGTGGCCTTCCCAGGTTGGGTCACTGTCTGTGTGGAGTTTGCACATTCTCCCCATGTCTGCGTGGGTTTCCTTCAGGTGCTCCAGTTTCCTCCCACACTCCAAAGATGTGCGGGTTAGATGGATTGGCCGTGCTAAATTGCCCCTTATGTCCAAAGATGTGCAGGTTAGGTGGATTGGCCATGCTAAATTTCCCCTTAGTGTCCAAAGATGTGCAGGTTAGGTGGATTGGTCATGCTAAATTGCCCCTTATGTCCAAAGGTGTGCAGGTTAGGTGGATTGGCCATGCTAAATTGCCCCTTAGTGTCCAAAGATGTGCAGGTTAGGTGGACTGGCTATGCTAAATTGCCCCTTAGAGTCCAAAGATGTGCAGGTTAGGTGGAATGGCCATGCTAAGTTGCCCCTTAGTGTCCCGAGCTGTGTTGGTTAGGTGGATTGGACATGCTAAATGTGCGAGGTTATGAGGAGAGGGCAGAGATAGGAGGGGCTGGGTAAGATGCTCTGTCAGAGAGTCAGTGCGGACTCAATGGGCCGAATGGCCTCATTCTGCACTGTAGGGATTCTATGAACAGCTTGGGTTTTGCCTGGCACAGAGGGAACAGGTCTGCATCCTGCGCTGTATATTTTCTGTGCTCTGACATATGTGATTGAATCGACCAGTTTGATACACATAAAAACTGATGCTTATTAAAATCTGTGGCTTTGGGTTGCGACATGATGCAGGGTGAGAGTGCCAGATTCATGGATGGATCGGTCGACTTGGATGCATTTCAAATGTTCTCTCCTTCCAGAACATTCTGAAAGGTGGAGGCTTTCTCGCCGTCAGGACAGTGTGAACTGCTGCTTGGTGAGAGCAGACAGCAGACATTCCCCAGGGCGAGAATGGATATTAGGACAAAGCATCAGAGAATCTGCTCTGATTTTTATCTAAAGCTCTGCATCGAGTTCCCCCGAAAGCCCAGCAGGAAATCTCATTCTGGATTCTTCAACAAAAGAACGGTAAGGGGGAGAAATACAGAGATGGCACAGTGGCACTGCTGCCTCACAGCACCAGGGACCCGGGTTCGATTCCCACCTCGGGTCACTGTCTGTGTGGAGTCTGCACGTTCTCCCTGTGTCGGCGTGGGTTTCCTCCGGGTGCTCCGGTTTCCTCCCGCACTCCAAAGATGTGCAGGTTAGGGTGGATTGGCCGTGCTAAGTTGCCCCTTAGTCTCCAAAAATGTGCAGATTAGGGAGATTGGCCATGCTAAATTGCCCCTTAGTGTCCAAAGATGTGCAGGTTAGGGGGATTGGCCATGCTAAATTGCCCCTTAGTGTCCAAAGATGTGCAGGTTAGGGGGATTGGCCATGCTAAATTGCCCCTTAGTGTCCAAAGATGTGCAGGTTAGGGGGATTGGCCATGCTAAATTGCCCCTTCGTCTCCAAAGATGTGCAGGTTAGGGGGATTGGCCATGCTAAATTGCCCCTTCGTCTCCAAAGATGTGCAGGTTAGGGGGATTGGCCATGCTAAATTGCCCCTTCGTCTCCAAAGATGTGCAGGTTAGGGGGATTGGCCATGCTAAATTGCCCCTTCGTCTCCAAAGATGGGCGGGTTAGGTGGATGAGCTATGCTAAATTGCTCCTTAGTGTCAGAGGGATTAACAGAGTCAATACGTGGGGTTATGGGGATAGGGCCTGGGTGGGATTGTTGTCGGTGCTGGCTCGATGGGCCGAATGGCCTCCTTCGGCACTGTAAGGATTCTATGATTCTAAGTGTGAGGTGATACACTTTGGAAGGAGTAATTTGACAAGGAAGTATTCACTGAACGTCACGGCACCAGCAAGTTCTCTGAAACAAAGGGACCTTTGCAGCATTGGTGCAGAAGGAAGAAGGATCTTTTCTGTGCTGTGTAACTCTGATCCTTGTTCTGATACGTCTCTGCTTCTCTGGCTACCTCCTACATTGTCTTTTCTTCCTCCTGTCAGCTGCGGGGTTCAGCACTCTCCGCCCCCCGCCCCCACACCCCGAGTCAGGTAGTTTGTTCCATTTGGGAGATTTAAGCACATGATCCAGGTTGCCAACAGCAGAACAACAAATAGAGACAGAGATGGGTAGTGACAGATGGAAATTAGCGTCAAGGATATTCATGCCACTCTGAAATTTCACAGACATTCAATTTAGGTTTGGTTGCTGCCTCAGTTAAAATAATGAACAGAGGAATCTCTTGCAAAGAAATTCAGAGGTTTTGACGTCAGATTATGGGAAAGCAAATGAGCCTGGCATCGACCAGTGAGTCATCCAGTCAGAGCAGAGGCTGTCCGGTTGGAGAGTGTCTGCTCACTCGTATCTTGATCCTCCTTCCCAGTTCCGAATGTATATCACTTCCCTTGTGTGTGAGGAAGTCCCGGGGCTGCCCTGACAGAGATGTGGTCCAATTCCTGAGCGCCGTCTCAAGCTGGGCAAGGGGCTGGGCACTAATTACTTCATCCCGGCTTTGACTACTCGCTGGATTGAGGAATCACAGAGCACGGGAAGCCATTCAGCCCTCTGTGCCAGCATTGAGCCACTTGCAGTTATGTAGCAGCTTTCAGATAATAAAGGCATGCTGAATGCTCGCCTTCATTAGTCAGGGCATAGAAGAGCCTGGAGCAGAGGAGGTGAGGGGGGGAGCCGATAGACGTATACAAAATTGAGAGACATAGATAGGGTTAAGTATCTTTTCCCCATGTCAGAGGTGCCTAACACCAGAGGGCATAGGTTTATAGTAAGGAGTAAATGGCTTGGAATTATAGAATTCCTACAGTGCAGGAGACCATTCTGCCCATCGAGTCTGCACGAGAGCATCGTACCCAGGCTCTCTTCTCCGTCCTATCCTTGTAACACCACGCATCTACCATGGCCAATCCAACTTAACCTGCACATCTTTGGACACTAAGGGACAATTTAGCCTGGCCAATCCACCTAACCTGCACATCTTTGGATACTAAGGGGCAATTTAGCACGGCCAATCAACTTAACCCGCACATCTTTGGATACTAAGGGGCAATTTAGCATGGCCAATCAACCTAACCCGCACATCTTTGGATACTAAGGGGCAATTTAGCATGGCCAATCAACCTAACCCGCATATCTTTGGATACTAAGGGGCAATTTAGCATGGCCAATCCACCTAACTTGCATAGCTTTCGACACTAAGGGGCAATTTAGCATGGCCAATCCACCTAACCTGCACATCTTTGGATATTAAGGGGAAATTTAGCATGGCCAATCCACCAAACCTGCACATCTTTGGATACTAAAGGGCAATTTAGCATGGCCAATCCACCTAACCTGCACATCTTTGGACACTAAGGGGCAATTTAGCATGGCCAATCCACCCGAACCTGCACATCTTTGGACACTAAGGGGCAATTTAGCATGGCCAATCCAACTTAACCTGCACATCTTTGGATATTAAGGGGCAATTTAGCATGGCCAATCCACCTAACCTGCACATCTTTGGATACGAAAGGGCAATTTAGCATGGCCAATCCACCTAACCTGCACATCTTTGGATACTAAAGGGCAATTTAGCATGGCCCATCCACCTAACCTGCACATCTTTGGACACTAAGGGGCAATTTAGCATGGCCAATCCACCCGAACCTGCACATCTTTGGACACTAAGGGGCAATTTAGCATGGCCAATCCAACTTAACCTGCACATCTTTGGATATTAAGGGGCAATTTAGCATGGCCAATCCACCTAACCTGCACATCTGTGGGAGCACCTGGAGGAAACCCACGCAAACACGGGGAGAACGTGCAGACTCCACACAGTCACCCGAGGCCAGAATTGAACTTGGGTCCCTGGTGCTGTGAGGCAGCCGTGCCAACCACTATCCCACTGTGCTGCCTATTAGAGGGGATCAGAGGAAACATTTTTCACGTAGAAGATAGTGGAAATATGAAATGTGCTGCGTGAGAGGGTGGTGGAGGCAGGGACTCTCGCAACATTTAAGTAGCATCTGGATGAGCACTTAAATCATCAAGGCTATGGACCAAGTGCTGGCAAATGGGATTAGTGTAGATTGGTATTTGATGGTCGGCATAGACATGGTGGGCTGAAGGGCCTGTTTCTGTGCTGTATTGCCCTATGACGCCATGGTGTTTCACAGGAGCATCGTAAAACTAAATTTCACATTGAGCCACTTGGCCTAAATCTCAGTTATCATGGAATCGCTACAGTGCAGAAGGAGTGCTAGTTGGCACATCAAATCTGCACCAACTCTCTGACAGAGCATCTCACCCAGGCCCTAATCCCCGCCCTCTCCCTGTAACTCCACACATTTCATGGCCAACCCACCTAACCTGCACATCTTTGGACACTAAGGGGCAATTTAGCCTGGCCAATCCACCTAACTGGGGCTCGAGGAGGAAACCCGCGCAGACATGGGGACAACTTGCAAACTCCGCACAGTCAGTCACCCAAGGCCAGAATTCTATTTAGGTCCTTGGCGCTGTGAGGCAGCAGTGCTAACCACTGTGTGATCGTGCCGCCCAGTAGTTTCAAGAAAAAAAGTGCTGCAAAAGTTTAGGGAGCAAATTTTAGAGCTTGGGGCCCACTTAAATGTCCAATTATCAACGATGAAGCAATTATGGATGTTTGCTTTTCAGGAGATAGGTCTTTTTTTCATCCATCATATTCACATTAGTAAGGTTGTGATTACATGAAAGATCTTGCACTTAAAAGAGCTTCAATTTTAACCTCTTGTGCCTGGCGAGAATGGGGTTAAAGTCCCGGCAATAGGACACCGCCTCCATTTTAACAGGCAGAGTTTGGGCACCACATGATGCCCTCATTCACATTTGATGGTATAATTCAGAAACCAATGGCAATTTCAACCATAAACAGCTACAGTAGCGTTATATATTTAAGTGGTTGCAGATTGCTTTGAGAGCTGATCACATGATTTACTGGTGATGTCATTAGGGTGTTGCACAGTCTGCCATTTTAGTTAGTTTGTATTCTGTACAAGCCAGAGCTCTTAGAATAAATGCTGTTGTTAGTTTGAGTCTACATGTGCAAACCACAGGCGTGCTTTTCCCAAAATAAATCTTAAGTGCCCGATGATGGGAAAATGGGAGGTTTTCCCACCCATTTTTTGGGCGAGCTGACTTTTGATAATTTATGGCACCCTGTGCAAGAATCACGCCAGTGGGGCAGGGGACAGGGGGGTGAGACTTATCCTGCTGGAGAGGCCGCAGCAGAGTGCTCAGGGGGCCATTTTGTATGTGCCGATCTCTCAGTGTACTGGGAGATCGGCTGACATGTTCGCCCCCCCCCCCCCACCCCGCCGATTTCCAGCTACAATACCACCCCCCCAATCTCTGGCTTCCTAATGGCTGGCCCTGACCACCCACTGGCCGGGCCCACATGCAGAGTTCCCACCCTCCTACATTACCCCCACTCCCCAGCCTGGCTCTGCACCTGCTTGGCCCCACTCCGCGAGGCCCCGATCCCTTGGCACTGCCCAGTGCCAGAGTGTGCCAGGCTGGCAGTGCCAGGGTACTGTCCCTTAAAATAAAGCACGTCCAAAGGTCAGCAGAATCCCAGGTGCATCTCCTCCTTGTGGAGGCCCTGTACTGAGAATGTGTTGACGCAGATCCAGCCGGCTGGATTGATATAGAGTGATTGAGAGTTTAATGATATTCAAAGGCTCTCAGAGTTTGCTCTTTGCATATGTGACTTTCCCTAATGTTCAGTGATGGTAAAGGAGTGTGAGAAGCAAATAACAGTAGAATTGGCAATAGTGCATTGACTTACCTTACTTAGCTGCCCTTGTGAGCTCACTGAACTTCTTCCTACACCTGTACTCTTGGGATGGCTTAGGCCCCTTTGCCAAAACTATATTCCACTCTTTGCTTTAAAAGAAATCTCAAATAAACTTTTTATTTTCTATTTTTTTTCTCTCAAAACATAAATAACATTGTAAAATGTCACAGTCTACGGCAGAGTTTGATACAGTTTTCAGAACACGACTAAACCACTTCACAACGGAACTAACCAGAGATGTGCTAGAATCCTGCGGGATGGGCAGAAGAGGTAATAACATTTTTTTTTGAAGGGTCTCAATGTTGTCTGTACAAAGAATCTGTAGCTGTTTACTCGGTCCGAACTGGGCTGACATATCGCCCCGCACTTCTTACAATCTGCTAAAGCCTCTCGTGCGGAACATCTGGGGCGGATCTGAGATCTGTGCTTCCCCCCCCCCCCCCCCCCCTCATTTGACCTGGGTTCGTACGCCACTTGTCAATCAACATGTGTGGTCACTGCACAGTTGGAGTCACATTTTGGCATGCTGGGTCCATCAAGCCATTTGAACGGAGCATCCCCCCCACTCCCCCACGTTTTGCGAGTAACCTGTTCTGGGGGGTGGAGGAAAGCTCTGCAATGTCTAAACCATTCATCGCTTCACCTGTGTCTGGCCGGCAGACTGAGTGCTACAGGTGCCTCCCCTCCCCTAAGGACACTAACAGAGGCAGATGCAGCCAGAATGCGGGGCGTTCTGACCACTCGCACCGGGAGAGAGCTGCCTTTTAGGCCGACTGGATTCTGTCACATGGATTGGATTAGAACGGTGCAGCAAAAGAAACAGCGGAATGGATAGGGACAAAAAACACAAAACTGGAAATCATTCAAGAGGCAGTTGAATGACGTCTCTGTGGGCGGACGAGTGCAGTGTCTCCTGCAAACCTGCTTCACTGGGGGAGGGGGACACACACACACACACAGCAGAGGAGGAGGCCATTGGACCCATCGTGTTTGTACTTAGGTAGCATGCCACCTTTAAAAAAAAATGACAGAAACAAGGGGCGTGCTAACATTTCAGGTGCAGTGAAGGATCTGGTGAAAGACTTTGCTCTTTTAGACACTGGAGGTTGCAAGTTGCTGCAAACTCCTGATGCGGAACATTTGATGGGGGGGGCGGGGGCTACAAGAACTGGCCAGCTTTCAAATCAAAAGAGGAAATCACTGTTTAGGTTTATTTATTAGTGTCACCAGTAGGCTGACATTCACACTGCAATGATGTCAATGTGAAAATCCCCTAGTCGCCACACTCCGGCGCCTGTTCGGGTACACCGAGGGAGAATTCAGCATGGTCGATGAACCTAACCAGCACGCCTTTGGACTGTGGGAGGAAACCCATGATGTGGAGATGCCGGCGTTGGACTGGGGTAAACACAGTAAGAGGTTTAACAACACCAGGTTAAAGTCCAACAGGTTTATTTGGTAGCAAAAGCCAAATAAACCTGTTGGACTTTAACCTGGTGTTGTTAAACTTCTTACGGAGGAAACCCACGCAGACACGGGGAGAACGTGCAAACTCCACACAGACAGTGACCCAAGCCGGGAATCGAACCCGGGTCCCTGGCGCTGTGAGGCAGCAGTGCTAACCAGTGTGCCGCCCCATAGACCCTCTGGGACAAACGGCCTGTTTGCATGACTGTGAAACCTGTTGTTCATCGATGACGTATCCGGCACCGGTCGTGAATTGGCCCAGTTGGAGTACAGAGAGGCGGAGAGGTCTAATTTTAACCCCGGCAAGCTGGGAGGGGCAGAGGCTGCCCAAGGAGGGTTAAAACACGGAATATATTCCAGAAAGGTTATGAGATTGGGTGGACTGTTCCCGATCTAATGGGGGTGCATTTGAGGGCAAAGCTGGATAAATGCATGAGGGAGAAAGGGGAAGGATATGTCGAGGGGATGGGATGAAGAGGAGACTCGCAGGAGGTTCGAGTGGAGAATAAAGACGGGCACGGAGCGGTGGGGCTGAATGGCCTCGATGATGTAAATGCTGCATAACTATGTTGTGCATACAATCATTGCAGCCACGCCTCGGAGATGAATGAAGAGTATTTGGCTGCACCTTATACCATGCTAGTTGTTAACCTCTGACTTTGCAACAACTGGAAGCCCCGTCTGTGTGCGAGTGTGTGTATTAGTGTATGTCTAGGTGTGTGGGAGGAGTGAGTGTGTGCATGTGTGTATTGGTGTATGTATGCATATGTACTTGTTGGATTATGTATGTGTGTGCATGTGTGTTGGTATATCTATGTGTGTACGTGTGAGCATGCTTTGGTGTATGTGGGTGCCTGTTGGTGTATGTGTGCACATGTGTGTTGGTGTATGTATGCACGTATGTGTGCGTATTGGTCCATTTGTCGGGGAGTTTGCAGAGTACACTGTAGAGTCCTGAGCAGCTTCACATGCTCCCGATGCCAGTGTGTCCTAGCCCGACTCGGTCAGAGAGCTGCGGCGTGCCAGGTGGGTGTGGCTGGTGCTCAGAACGCGGGATTCCGTCAGGCTGCTGGTCAGCTGCTGCAGCGGGACAGAAAGAAACAGGGGAACAGTGAAGGCCGAGATACTGCCCTGGAAATCTCTCTCATGGATCAGGTCAGAGACGGAGGCCGTTCGGCCCATTGGGTTCACCCGTGACTGGCCTTGCAAAATATAAATGTCTCAGGCTCTTAGGGAATATGCTAGTTCAAGAACAGAAGAGTGGCCTGTGACTACTCTTGGACCCAGAGGATATGATTAACTCCCCTCAGTCATGAAGGGTCACACTCACCTCCGAGGAGCAGGGCAAGTTTGTCAAGTGCCCATCGCCAAAACTCACTGCATTTTTCACAAAAGAAAGACTTGCATTTCTACAGCGCCTTTCATGACCTCCTGGATGTCCCAAAGCACTTCCCAGTCAAGGAAGGACTTTGTGGTCATTGTTGTAATGTAACGCGACAGTCCGATTGTGCACAGCAAGCTCCCACAAACAGCAATGGCATAAATGACCAGATAATCTGGCTTGTTATGGTGAGGTTGAGGAATAAATATTGAGCAGACCAGCGGACAGAACTCCCTTCCCTGACTGGTCGCAGAGTACTTTACATCCACCTGAGAGAGAAGACAAGGCCTTGGTTTAAAAGACGGCACCTCTGACAGTGTAGCACTCCCTCAGTACTGCACCAGTGGTGTCAGCATGGATTGTTCTACCATGGAATCCACTGCCAGAGAAGGCTGTGGAGGCCGGGTCATTGAGTGTATTTAAGACAGAGATAGATGGTTTCTTGATTGGGAAGGGGATCAAAGGTTAAGGGGAGAAAGCGGGAGAATGGGGTTGAGAAACTTATCAGCCATGATCGAATGGCGGAGCAGATTCGATGGGCCGAATGGCCGAATTCTGCTCCTAGATTTTATGGTCCAAGTCTTGGAGTGGGACTTGAACCCACAAACTTTGGGGTTAAAAAGTTAAGGTTTATTTATTTATTAGTCACAAGTAGGCTTACATTAAGTTGCAATGGAGTTACTGTGAAAATCCCCTAGTCGCCACACACTCCAGCGCCTGTTCGGGTTACACTGAGGGAGAATTTAGCACCTAACCAGCACGTCTTTCGGACTGTGAGAGGAAACTGGAGCACCCGGAGGAAACCCAGGCAGACACGGGGAGAACGTGCAGACTCCGGACAGACAGTGACCCAAGCCGGGAATAGAACCCGGGTCCCTGGCGCTGTGAGGCAGCGGCGCTAACCCACTGTGCCACCGTGTCGATAAAGGGTGTTCGGCACGACTGGGTCTGCGTAACTTTGTGACGCCCGAGTCCCAGCATCTCCGACAATGAGGCACTCACTCAGTGCTGCACTGTGGCGGCAGCAGAGAGCGGGGAGCCGGTGCCCCAACATTCGGAGCAACAGGGGGTGGGAGCTATCTACTGAGCCAGGACTAATACACAGTGGTGAATGTGAGAGAGAGGTGGCACTAATGGGACTGATAAACCCCATCGTAAAAAGCTGGAGGACGGATCAATACTGGTTTAAAAGATCTGGTCTTGTAGGTACAGAGCGGGGTAAGAGTTTACCTGGTAGGTGTCTCCAGTTGTCCTGCTGCTCACGTTCAAAACGTTCAGGGAATTTGCTCGCTTCATCCTGCAAGGCAAACATTTCTTTCATTTTTAACCTGCTGTAGGACCATGCACCATCCCCAGTGGGGTGAGTCGCTGACAGGATTTCTAACTCGCTCACAACCTCCAGCAACCCAGTTAGATACTCATCTCCCCTGATCAAAATGTCCAGCCTTTTTATTTATTAATTATTATCGTCACAAGTAGGCCTGCATTGACACTGGAATGCAATTACTGTGAAAATCCCCCAGTCGCCACACTCCGGCGCCTGTTCGGGTAACACGGAGGGAGAATTCTAGCACGGCCAATGCACCCTAACCCAGCATGTTTTTCGGACTGTGGGAGGAAACGGGAGCACCCGGAGGAAACCCACGCAGACACGGGGAGAACGTGCAGACTCCGCACAGACAGTCATCCAAGCCGGGAATCGAACGCGGGTCCCTGGTGCTGTGAGGGTCAGCTAACCATTGTGCCACCGTGTCGTGCATTGGCAACTTGGCACTATCCTATTGGGAGCCTTGGGTTGCTCCTAATAGGATAGGGGGGTAATCTTAGAGCCTGATGTGGTCTTGTACTGAAATATGCACCTTAGAATGTACCGCCAATAATCCCAGCGTAGGCACAGCATTGATTAGATCGAATAAAGCTCCCTTTACACTAGTACGGCACAGTGGCACAGTGGTTAGCGCTGCTACTTCACAGCGCCAGGGACCTGGGTTCGATTCCCGGCTTGGGTCACTGTCTGTGCGGAGTCTGCACGTTCTCCCCGTGTCTGCGTGGGTTTCCTCCGGGTGCTCCGGTTTCCTCCCACAGTCCAAAAGACGTGCTGGTTAGGGTGCATTGCCCTCAGTGTTACCCGAACAGGCGCCGGAGTGTGGTGGCTAGGGGATTTTCACAGTAACTTCATCGCAGTGTTAATGTAAGCCAATTGTGAGGCTAATAAATAAACTTGAAAATTTAAACAGATTTCCATTTGCTTAGGGATACAGGAGGGCAGGAGTAGGGTTAAGGTTTAAAAAAGCCGATTACAAGGAGGAGGGAGGTGGAGAGTTTTATCAAGGGAATTCCAGAGTTTCGGACTCAGACAGCTGAAGGCAGGGCTGCCAATATAAGGCAGTGAGGAAAATCTAAGAGATCAGAACCGGGGCGGGGAGATGGGGGCAGGCAGAGTCCTCAGAGACTTGTGGGGCTGGAGGAGGTGACGGGAATGGCGAAGGGGCAACAGATGGAATTTTTAAAGCCTGTTAGATTGCAAGGCCGCTGTGGCACAGTGGAATTATCATAGAATCATAGAAACCCCACAGTGTAGAAAGAGGCCATTCGGCCCATCAAGTCTGCACCGACCACAATCCCACCCAGGCCCTACCCCCATATCCCGACATATTTACCCGCTAATCCCTCTAACCTACCCATCTCAAGACACTAAGGGGCAATTTTATCACGGCCAATCAACCTAACCTGCACATCTTTGGACTGTGGGAGGAAACCGGAGCACCCGGAGGAAACCCACACAGACACGAGGAGAATGTGCAAACTCCACACAGACAGTGACCCGAGCCGGGAATCGAACCCAGGTCCCTGGAGCTGTGAAGCAGCAGTGCTAACCACTGTGCTACCGTGCCGCCCTGGGCTATAGCCCTGGGCTATAGCCCTATCATTGGGCTAGTAATCCAGAGCCCCGGGGTAATGCTCTGGGGACTAGGACTCGAATCCCACCACAGCAGATGGTGAGATGTGAATTCAATTAAAAAAAATCTGGAATTAGGAATCTACTGACGACCATGAAACCATTGTCGGAAAAACCCATCTGGTTCACTAAAATGTCCCCTTTAGGGAAGGAAATCTGCCATCCTTACCCGGTCTGGCCTACATGTGACTCAAGAGCCACAGCAACGTGGGTGAATCTCACCTGCCCTCTGAAATGGCCGAGTGAGACCCTCAGTCCAAGGACAACTAGGGATGGGCAATAAATGCTGGCCCAGCCAGCGACGCCCATGTCAATTGTCATAAAAACCCATCTGGTTCACTATAATGTCCCCCTTTAGGGAAGGAAATCTGCCGTCCTTACCCGGTCTGGCCTACACGTGACTCCAGAGCCACCTTTGACTCTCAGATGCCCTCTGAGATGGAGGGAAGCTAGGGGATAAACGCTGGGCCCAGCCAGCGACGCCCACGTCCCATAAAAATGAAAATAAAGGCCAGCCGCCGGTCAGGAGTTCCGTACCCGGGGTTCCTCGGCCGCGCATCCTGCGCCGTCACTCCTTTCAGCTTCCGGACCAACTTCTCGCTGCTTCTCCGGATGGAGTCGCGGAGCTTGGTGAAGGACCCGCTGCGCTTCAGGCTCCCGAGCGTGTCCTGCGGGCGGGCATTTCAAAAGGAGAAAATTAAAGCTGCGAGTGTACTTCATCCGCGCAAGACCAACCTGCAGCAACGCTGGTAGAAAGGGTTAATTCAAACACAAGCGCTGGGGGGTGGGGGGACTGAATACATGTAAACCCTTCGAAAAGACATGATTTTAGCTATAAACACGTGCATTGTTTTAGGCTTCACTTCAAAGAAGGCTGTGTTGCCCTGGTAAGCCTTTGATTAGCTCTTAGGTAGATTGAACCTGGATACACATCCTTGACTATTTGCCAGCAGGCGACGCTTTACAGGGTTCAATAGCTGCTGCTCGCTGCATACACCCATTCCAAACACAAACGCCTGGCATGAGTGGGTTTATTGACTGCAACCGGCATCCGAGGCTGTTGACAGCCTGCGCATGCCCGGTGCAGTTTGAATCTGCTTTACCCCAGCTCAGTCACTTGGCAGACTCTTGTCACGATTAATATTCAGAGAGGGAAATAAAAACAAAACAGACAGTGTTCTTGGCACACCCTCCCTCGCCCTCTGCCTTAACACAGCAACAAGGTTATCAGACAGCAGAGAAGGAACAAGAGGTAGATGTTATTTAGTCTTCACGTGGTGGGTAAGTGTTAGTGTCAGGAAGGTCGCTGCATCGAGGAAACTGAAAAAGAGCAGAGAAAGGGAGGGTTAATGTGGCTAAAGAAAATGATTGGACCCATTACAGATTTTAAAGTAAAATTGATCAGTGAATTATTGTGTTCATCAAACACAAACACGTCAGGTGCAGCTAGGGTTAGAAGCAGCTATCTTCACATCCCCCATCCACCTCCTGGCAGGCATGGGGAGGTTCCGCTTCCAACCGGCTTGCCAATTTGTCCACTACTAGGCGTGAACAAAGAGAATGCGGCCTCGCAGGGTCTGGCTTTGCCACTTCCCTCCTCATCAGTATCAGGACCAGGGTAAAACGCACTCTACACCGTTCCATCAAACTCTCCCAGGACAGGTACAGCACAGAGTTAGATACAGAGTTAAGCTCCCTCTGCACTGTCCCCATCAAACAACTCCCAGGACAGGTATTACACAGGGTTAGATACAGAGTTAAGCTCCCTCTACACAGTCCCCATCGAACACTCCCAGGACAGGTACAGCATGGGGTTAGATACACAGCAAGGCTCCCTCTACACTGTCCCCTCATCAAACACTCTCAGGATAGGTACAGCATAGGGTTAGATACACAGAAAAGCTTCCTCTACACTGTCTCCTCATCAAACACTCCCAGGACAGGTACAGCACAGGGTTAGATACACAGTAAAGCTCCCTCTACATTGTCCCCATCAAACACTCCCAGGACAGGTATAACACGGGGTTAGATACAGAGTAAAGCTCCCTCTACACTGTCCCCATCAAACACTCCCAGGACAGGTACAGCACGCGGTTAGATACAGAGTAAAACTCCCTCTACACTGCGCCCCATCAAACACTCCCAGGACAGGTACAGCACGGGGTTAGATACAGAGTAAAGCTCCTTCTACACTGTCCCCATCAAACACTCCCAGGACAGGTACAGCACGGGGTTAGATACACAGTAAAGCTCCCTCTACACTGTCCCCATCAAACACTCCCAGGACAGGTACAGCACGGGGTTTGATACCGAGTAAAGCTCCCTCTACACTGTCCCCCATCAAACACACCCAGGACAGGTACAGCACGGGGTTAGATACAGAATTAGGACCCTCAAGCCTGTTCCACCATTTGATACAATCATGGCTGATCTGATTGTGGCCTTGAATCTAACTTCCTGTCTACCCTTGAAACGTTTGACAATTTAGGGCTGGACTGGGGAGGGATTGTATATTTACGGACCCAGGAACTGATCGAGTCTCAATGTAATGGGGTGAGTGGGTAAGCAGCAAACGGTGGGGTTGAGAGCCAGTTGTAGATTAGCTGCCTATGAAATGCCCCTGTGCAGTTTTCCTGTGCATTGCCGTGGGGTTGCAAACCATCATCACGGGTGCCTGCACTTTGGGTGAAAACTACCTCTGGGATCGATGAACAGCTAGCATGCAGTGCCAACTTATATTGTCAGTGTGGAATCGTACCAATCTCCTGGAGTTTAAAGGTCAATCACATCAATTACTTTAAACAATGTTCGCTGAAACTTTTTTTTGTTCAGTATTTTCGTAGAAGTTTCATAGAATCCCTACAGTGCAGAAGGAGGCCATTCAGCCCATCGAGTCTGCACCGACAACAATCCCACCCAGGCCCTAACCCCGAAACCTCACATGTTTACCCTGCTAATCCCTCTAACCTACACATCCCGGGACACTATGGACAATTTAGCACGGCCAATCCACCTAATGTGCACATCTTTGGACTGTGGGAGGAAACCCACGCAGACACGGGGAGAATGTGCAAACTCCACACAGACAGTGACCCAAGCCGGGAATCGAACCCGGGTCCCTGGTGCTGTGAGGCCGCAGTGCTAACCCACTGTGCCACCGTGCCGCTCCCCTGAGGGACAGGTTTTGGCCCAGATCAGCAGGGATAACTCCCCTACTGGTCTTCGAAACGGTGTCATGCCATCGCTTCCGTCAACACAAGGGGGCAGCAGGCAGGCCCTGGATTGAACATTATTATCTGAAAGCCAGCAGGCTTCGACGGTGCGGCACTCCCTCAGCACTGCACCGGGAGAGAGTTAAGTCACTGAGGTCTGCTCATCACCCAGCCCCAGCCACTCCTTTACAGCTGGTTCCTCTCCAGACACCATCGACGTCCTTCAAATCGCACCCCCAATTCTCGGAACGCAATGACTGAATCACTGCACCTCATTCTCCACCTTACTTGCTGGAAGATTAAACCCCAGGCCTTCCCCTGACAAACCCATTCCTTCCGTGGCTAACACTGGCACCAAAAGGGTTTGATTTTACGCTCAATACTTTTCCCTTCGATTCTCTTTAAAGCTCAAAGTTGGAACAGAATTCATTCTTGCCCCTGTATCTGGGGAGGCTCCTCCAGGGGCCCTCTGGTCCAGCACACCAAGGGAACACATGCCTGTACCCTGGCAGGACTGTTATTACCTCCAGCTCCTAATCTCTCTTTTGCACCTTCTATAGAAGCAGTGTGATGGTATATTTTCTGTTTAAGATGGGGCTGCCTTAAGAGGCAATGTTTTGTCACAGGAGTCGATTTGGCTGGGAAAACATGCAGCTCAAGTGCTGAGAATACAGCATTATGTCTAATTTTAGATAGGGATGCTTTGTAGGGATGGCAGAGTGGCAAAGTGGTTAGCACTGCTGCCTCACAACGCCAGGGACCCGGAGTCAATTCTGGGGTGACTGCCTGTGCAGAGTCTGCACGTTCTCCCTGTGTCTGCGTGGGTTTCCTCCGGGTGCTCCAGTTTCCTCCCACAGTCTGAAAGGCGTGCTGGTTAGGGTGCATTGACCTGAACATGCTCCGGAGTGTGGCGACTAGGGGAATTTCACAGTAACTTAATTGCAGTGTCAATGTAAGCCTTACTTGAGACTAATAAATAAATGGAGTTTGCACTTTCTCCCCATGTCTGCATGGGATTCCTCTGGGTGCTCCGGTTGCCTCCCACAGTCCAAAGATGGACTGACCATGCTAAATTGCCCCTTAGTATCCAAAGATGTGTAGGTTAGGGGGATTACCCATGCTAAATTGCTCATTTGTGTCCAAGGATGTGCAGGGTAGGTGGATTGGTCATGCTAAGTTGCCCTTTTGTGTCCAAGGATGTGCAAGTTAGGTGGATTGACCATGCTAAATTGCTCCTTAGTGTCCCAAAATATGTAGGTTAGCGGGATTAGTGGGTTAAATACATGGGGTTATGGAGATAGGCCTGGGTAAGATGCTCTGTTGGAGACATGGTGCAGACTCGATGGGTCGAATGGCTTCTTTCTGCGCTGTAGGGAACCTATGATTCTAATCGACCTTTTGTTTACTTGTGTTCTCCTGGGATTTTAAACTAGGTGTGCAGAGTCCTGTGAGTTTTGATTAAGTTGATGGACAGGCACAATGTCATGTGGTTAGTGGGAGGAGTTAAGCTTGTCAGAAAAAACTATTTCATTTTCACGTTAAACTAAGAACAGTTGCTGCCTGAAGCTGGTTGAAGAAGTATCTCTTTGTCTGGCGCCTCTCTGTCTCTCTCCTCAAAGGTTTTCTGAAAGCTCCAGGCCTGTTAACCTAAGTCAAAGCAAGTATGCCTGTGTTTTGCTAACTAATTTTAAAGAGGGGTTTGAGTCTATAAGAGAAGTATTGCTTGATTGGAACCAATAGTGATAGGTTAGCAATTAAGAATTGTATCTTGTCATGTTTAAGTACTGTTCAATTGTTAAAGGTTAAGCTAATTCATTTGTTATAGTTAAACTGTGTTGTTAAATGAAATTTGTTTTGGTAAAAGCTCCCTGGTTTGTCAGTAGAATCGTGCCTGGAATGAAACACCTTATTCCCCCATATTAATGCCAAAATAGCTAATTGATGGGTCTTGTCTGTGTAATATTCCTTGGGGTTTTTGATCGGTACCCTAACAACAGGTTCACCAACATTCGAAGCAAAGGAGACTGGAGGGGATTTGATGGAGGTGTACAGGATCAGGACACGTTGGACAAGGCTGAGAAATGCCATTAGATATAGGATCAAAACTGAGCCATTCGGCCCATCGCGTCTGCTCCACTATTCGATCGTGGCAGATACATTTCTCAACCGCACTCTCCCGCCTTTTCCCCGTAATCTTTGATTTCCTTTCCAATCAAGAACCTATCTATTTCTGTCTTAAATATATTCAATGACCTGGCCTCCACAGCCTTCTGTGGCAATGAAATCCATAGATTCACCACCCACTAGCTGAAGACATTCCTTCTCATCTCGGTTCCAAAGGGGCGTTACTCTGAGGTTCCTAGTCTCTCCTGCGAATGGAAACATCTTCCCCATGTCCTCGCAAGTATAGAGGTATAGGGGAGACAGATGTGAGATCTTGGGTGAAGAGGTGAGGGCGGGTGGGAGATGTGAGGAAGAACTCTCTTCATGGAGCGGGTGGCAATGACCTAGATGGAACTCATTATCTATGAGGAGAGTCGCAGCGGAGACAACAAATGGTTTCATAAAGAAATTGAGTAGATGTTTGAGGGAAATGATTCCGCAAGGCTAAGGGGATAGAGTGGTAGTCGGGGGGGGGTGGGGTGCGATGGGGGGATGGGGGGGGGGTGCGATGGGGGGATGGAGGAGGGGACAGGGCTGATTGGATTGCTCCACAGTGGGTCAGCACAGATTTGATGAGCCGAATAGTCTCCCTTATGAATAATAAAGCCGCTTTCCTCTTTTATCTTCATTGCAGTGGCTTTTACTATCGGCTAATCTCCACCCCTCTGATTTACCCTGCAGCACTTTCCCGGTTTCCCGTCCTGGGTGGGGTCCTGCACTCTGGGACACTGCCGCCCCCCCCCCCCCTCCCCCACCTGTGTTTCGGAATGAAAATATTACCGCGTTTGCAGCGGTGGGAATTGATAATAACGGTCACCGGTCAAATTTCGTTTCCCCACCGCGCCTCCCATCCACAGTCCCTCGAGGGATTCACTGAGCTGCTGGAGTACATGCAGCAATATCACTCGAGAAAGCAGCTAATTCCTAATAGCTTATGATGTACTCACCCCATTCCATTCCAGTGCCATACTCACTTCCTCGCAGCCCTCCGGCCCATTTGCAAATAAGACAGTGGTGGCGTCCAGGTAGTCACAGGGGTAGGGCCGCCAGTAGGGACGGGCGTCGAGTGCGCTGCCCAGTGCCTGAAGAGGAAGGCATACAGATCAGTAAATGGGCGCTGTTGACATCTGGAAGATTCAATAAGTTTGTGCACCTATTGTTCTCCCGATTCCAAATCAGATATTACTCTCCAACAACAGAATGCATTTGTATTCACGGGTTCCTGCGACAGGTGAAGCCAGAGGAGTGGGGACTGAATGGATTAGATGGATCCCCCGCCATTTCAATATAGATAGGACGGGGTGTCCAGACTGGCCTCGATGTGCCTGGGCACAACCAATGAAATCACGTTCCCAATTAGATTATTATGATATTAGTTTATTTGTGTCACAAGTAGGCTTACATTAACACTGCAATGAAGTTTCTGTTAAAAATCCCCCAGTCGCCACACACTCTTCCTTCAGATCAAAAGAAAACTTGCATTTCTATAGCGCCTTTCATGAGCTCAGGACATCTCAAAGTGCTTTCCAGCCAATGAGGTGCTTTTTGAAGTGTGGACATTGTTGCAATGTAGCGAACGGGGCAGCCAACATTGGCACAGCAAGATCCCAGAACCCGCAGAGATAAGTTAAAATTTATTTATTAGTGTCACAGGTAGGCTTACGTTAACACTGCAGTGAAGTTACTGTGAAAATCCCCCAGTCGCCACACTCTGGCGCCTGGTCGGGTACACTGAGGGAGAATTTAGCATGGCCAATGCACCCTAACCAGCACGTCTTTTGGAGTGTGGGAGGAAACCGGGGCACCCGGAGGAAACCCACGCAGACACGGGGAGAATGTCAGACAGTGACCCGAGCCGGGATCGAACCCGGGTCCCTGGCACTGTGAGGCAGCAGTGCTAACCACTGTGCCACCGTGCCGCCCAATTAAAGGGAGTGCGGGAGCAGGCGCAGCTGAACTACAGGCCAAGCCACGATCTAACTGAAAAGGGAACAGGCTCAAAGGGCTGAATGGGCTCCTCCTGCTGTTCCTTATGTGGGTTGGGCAGCTGAAACATGAGGGGAAAGGCAGGAAACCCAGCCATCCTTTTAATTTCAAAAGAAGGCAAGGCTGTGCTCGTCCCCATTGGAGCTTTCACCAGCTGGGCGTCCTCACCCACTGGACTAGGAGTACGTCCGGGGCCAGAGCGGTAGGGAGAGAGTAGCAACAAAATGGGAACATAGCAAATAGAAGCAGGAGTAGGCTATTTGGCCCTCCAAGCCTGCTCTGCCACTCATTATGATCATGATGTGGGGATGCCAGCGTTGGACTGGGGTGGACACAGTGAGTAGTCTCACAACACCAGGTTAAAAGTCCAACAGGTTTATTTGGAATCACGAGCTTTCAGAGCGCTGCTCCTTCATCAGATGAGTGGAGAGGTAGGTTTCACAAACACGGCTTATATAGACAATCGTGCCTTTGTCTATATGTGCCCTGTTTGTGAATCCAACTCTCCACTCACCTGATGAAGGAGCAGCGCTCCAAAAGCTCGTGATTCCAAATAAACCTGTTGGACTTTAACCTGGTGTTGTGAGACTTCTTACTGTGCCCATTGTGATCATGGCTGATCTTCCAACTCAGTAGTCTGATCCCGCCTTTCCCCCATATCCTTTGAGCCCCTTCGCCCCTTAGCCTTACTAACCGTACCCACTAGAAATCCATCATTCCAGTTTTGGCTTTTCAATTCTGGGGAGATTTCCACTCCCCCACTGTGTGAAAAAGTGCCATATCTAATTGCTTCTTGAAAACATTCAGTTTTTGGCTTCAATGCTTTTTGTGGTAGCCAATTCCACAGGCTGACCACTGTCCGGGTGAAGCCATTTCTCCCCATCTCCGTCCTAAACGGTGTACCCTGTATCCTCAGACCGTGACCCCTGGTTCTGGACACCCCCACCATCGGGAACGTCCTTTGTGCATCTACCCTGTCTAGTCCTGTTAGAATTTTATAGGTTTGTGTGAGGAAATCCCCTTGTTCTTCTGAACAAGTACAATCCTAACCGACTCGGGTCACTGTCTGTGTGGAGTTTGCACGTTCTCCCCGTGTCTGCGTGGGTTTCCTCCGGGTGCTCCGGTTTCCTCCCACAGTCCAAAAATTTGCGGATGAGGTGGATTGGCTGTGCTAAATTGCCCCTTAGTGTCGGGGGATTAGCAGGGTAAATATGTGGGGTTACAGGGATAGGGCCTGGGTGGGATTGTGGTTGGTGCAGACCCGATGGGCTGAATGGCCTCCTTCTGCACTGTAGGGATTCTATGACTCAATCTCTCCTCATATGTCAGTGCTGCCATCCCAGGAATCAGTCTGGTAATCCTTCTCTGCATCCTGAGCAATCAGTAAAGTTAATTTATTAGTCACAAGTCAGGCCTACATTAACACTGCAATGAAGTTACTGCAAAATTCCCATAGTTGTCACACTCCGGCGCCTATTCGGATTAACGTACCTAACCAGCACGTCTTTCAGAATGTGGGAGGAAACAGGAGCACCCGGAGGAAACCCACACAGACACGGGGAGAATGTGCAGACTCCACACAGACAGTGACCCGAGCTGGGAATCAAACCCTGGCGCTGTGAGGCAGCAGTGCTAACCGCTGTGCCACCGTGCCATTGCAGCGACTCAGAAGGGGCCACGTTACCCAGGGGTGCCATCACCTTCGGGAAGGAACCGGTGAACCTTTTGCTGGGGATCGGGACGATCTTGCTGCCTTCCTTTTGCAGCTGCGGGGTTCGGTCACCGTCCGGCAGTCCTGCTGTATCACTGAAAAGGGCAGATTCTGTCAATGTTTAAATCCAGCTTCTGATTGAGAGAACAAAAACATCATTAGTGTACATTTTCACTTGCCATTCGGATGATCCGAGCTTCCCGACAGCTGAGCAGACGCCACAAATCCAATGGCACTCGGGGAGTCCATTCGTGCCCCCTCCCGGTGCCTGCGCTGTCTCTTTGAAAAAGCTGTTCAGTTCCCCCACAAACCACCCTGCACCCCGCCCCGTGAAATTTTCTTCAAGTATTCATCAGATTCCTCTCCTGGAAGTTCCTACTGAATCTACTTCCACCGCCCTTTCGGGCAGCCCCTTCCCCATCACAGTGACTCTCTGCGTTAAAAAAAAGCCTGGCTTTATTGTTAATTATCTTCAATCTGTGGTTACCCGATTACCATCAGTGGAGACTGCTTCTTTATCTATCTTTATCTATGGGGCCGCACGGTGGCACAGTGGGTTAGCACTGCTGCTTTACAGCTCCAGGGACCCGGGTTCGATTCCCGGCTCGGGTCACTGTCTGCGCGGAGTCTGCACGTTCTCCCCGTGTCTGCGTGGGTTTCCTCCGGGTGCTCCGGTTTCCTCCCACAGTCCAAAGACGCGACACCAGAGCCATAACAATGTGGTTGACTCTCAACTGCCCTCGGGCAACTAGGGGATGGGCAGTCGCAGGTGGAGGAGGTGGTTAAGAAGGCGTATGGTGTGCTGGCCTTCATCAATCGAGGGATTGAGTTTCGGAGTCCGGGGATAATGATGCAGCTTTATAAGACCCTCGTCAGAACCCACTTGGAGTACTGTGCTCAGTTCTGGTCGCCTCATTACAGGAGGGATGTGGAAATGATTGAAAGGGTGCAGAGGAGATTTACAAGGATGTTGCCTGGATTGGTTGGCATGCCTTATGAGGATAGGTTGAGGGAGCTCGGTCTTTTCTCCTTGGAGAGACGAAGGATGAGAGGTGACCTGATAGAGCTGTACAAGATGTTGAGAGGTATAGATCGGGTGGATTCTCGGAGGCTTTTTCCCAGGGCTGAAATGGCTGCTACGAGAGGACACAGGTTTAAGGTGCTGGGGAGTAGGTACAGAGGAGATGTCAGGGGTAAGTTTTTCACTCAGAGGGTGGTGGGTGAGTGGAATCGGCTGCCGTCAGTGGTGGTGGAGGCAAACTCGATAGGGTCTTTTAAGAGACTTCTGGATGAATACATGGGACTTAATAGGATTGAGGGTTATAGGTAAGCCTATATATAAGCCGAGGTAGGTAGGGACATGACCGGCGCAACTTGTGGGCCGAAGGGCCTGTTTGTGCTCTAGTTTTTCTATGTTCTATGTTCTAATAAATGCTGGCCCAGCCAGCGACACCCATGTCCCTCGAATGAATAATAAAAAAACGCTAGCTGAACAGGGTTTGAACCGCACACTGTTGGCACCAACACTGACCATCCAGCCAACTGAACCCACCTCCTCCCACCAAGGAATTCGAGCTGCCGGGGCAACATGAACTTTTACACGCATGGTGTAACCTGGAGCTATTACTAGTGACGTTCGAGGTTCCAACTTTCTTTCTGTCACACGGCTGACCAGGAGTCTCTCCTGCTCTTACCGCCAGCCATTGGTGCAAGTCGGAAGGATATTGCAGGCTTTTATTCAACCTATTTGGTTGCTTTACGATGGAAGCTCCCTTGGCCATTGAGATCCAGCGTGGGGCTCAAACCCGGAGCTTCTGGCTCCAAAACATCGCAACAAAATGTCTTGACAAAACTAAATTTTGCCGAACAGTTCACAACCAGAGGAAGCAGTCCTTCCGTGGTCAGCATCATAATATATAAAAAACGTAATAAATCTCCCCTAAACTTCCTCCGTTCCGCTGGATACAGTACTAGTGTCTTAAGTTCTTGGATACATTTATAACATTACACTCCGAGCACCATTCTGGTGAATCTCTCTGCAATGGGGACATGAACAATAGATGCAAACTGTCAGAGGTAGGGTTGGATGCTTTCCACATTGCATTTGGCATTCTGAGCGGCACGGTGGCGCAATGGGTTAACACTGCTGCCTTGCAGCGCCAGGGACCCGGGTTCGATTCCCGGCTTGGGTCACTGTCCATGTGGAGTCTGCACGTTCTCTCTGCGTGGGTTTCCTCCGGGTGCTCCGGTTTCCTCCCACAGTCCAAAAGACGTGCTGGTTAGGGTGCATTGGCCGTGCTAAATTCTCCCTCAGTGTTACCTGAACAGGCGCCGGAGTGTGGCGGCTAGGGGATTTTCACAGCAACTTCATTGCAGCGTTAATGCAAGCCAACTTCTGACACTAATAAATAAACTTTAAACTTTATATAATTTTGTCTTTTAAAAAGCTTTTAGACAGTTACATGGGTAAGATGGGTATAGAGGGATATGAGCCAAATAGCTTCGGGGTTTAAAAAAAAAGGGCGGCGTGGACAAGTTGGCTGAAGGGCCTGTTTCCATGCTGTAAACCTCTTTGACTCCAGTGCATTCCCTGACCTGAAGTGAACCCGGTCACCGGTACAAGATAACCATTGTAAAACTACTGTGGCATTGGGTCTTCCCCACTACCCCTCTCCGCTTCTTGGCTTGAGAATTCTGTGCAAGAGCAGCGCAGTTTTGTGGCATCAGATTGGCATGCAGTTTCAGAGACTGAATACTTTTGGCGGGGGGGGGGGGGGGGGGGGGGGAGTTGAGCTGCAACCTGGATTTTCATTGCACCTTTCCACCCCCTTGACTGAATCCATTGTTTGAGTCACATTTTTCGTTACTGATAAGCAGCAGGGTTCAAAGTTCTTGCTCGAGAGCAAAGCGGCTCGGTACGGGACGCGAAACGGTCGTACGGGTACCTACCTGCAGGCTGTGCAGTAGATTGAAGGCTCGATGGGCTCCCAGTAGCTGTCTGCAGGGATCAGTCTGCCCTAAATGTCAGAAAAAGAGGGGGGAAAAAATCCTCTTCAGAGGGTCCCAGCTGTTCATTCACCCTCGCAGCAGGAAAGGAAGGGAGAGAGAGCGAGAGGGAGGAGAGAAAGAGAGAAAACGAGAGCAAGAGAATGTGCGAGCTAGAGTGAGGAACAGAGAGAGAGAAAACAATGTGGAACAGACAAAAGGAGAAAGAACTCAAAAATTGCTGAGATACAGATCGGGCATGATCTAACTGAATGGCAGCGCGGGTTAGAGGGGCTGAATGGCCTCTTCCAGTTCCTGTGAATCCTCTCTCAGCCTTTCTTGAGCAATCGATCATGCAACATGTGAGCAAACACCAGGGTGGCACAGTGGGTTAGCACTGCTGCCTCACAGCGCCAGGGACCCGGGTTCGATTCCCGGCTTGGGTCACTGTCTCTGCACGTTCTCCCCGTGTCTGCGTGGGTTTCCTCCGGGTGCCTCCGGTTTCCCTCCACAGTCCATAGATGTGTGGGTTAGGTGGATTGGCCATGCTAAATTGCCCCTTAGTGTCAGGGGGACTAGCTCGGGTAAATGCATGGAGTTAGTATTTGTGGGGATAGGGCCTGGGTGGGATTGTGGTCGGTGCAGACTCAATGGGTCGAATGGCTTCCCTTCTGCGCTGTAGGATTCCATAAAAATGGAGATTGAAAGCAAACTGAGAAGGCGGCAGGGAGCTGGGGCACAAACAGAAGAGAACTCGCAAATATTTGAGGTACTTGCTAGATAGGTAGGTATCTCAAACAACTAGAGGCACCCTCAATCTTTCTTAATACTATCAGATGTAACCCAGGGTACAGGCTCCCTCCCATTCACTCTGACAAAGGTCCTATACCTTCAGAAACAGCGCCAATGGAGTTAAACCCTAGCCTATGTTTATCTTGTGACTGACTATTTGGATAGATGGTCAAACAAAACTGTTGCCCTGTCTACCTGTGCTACAAGTTAATCATTTCAGTGTAATTCACTATCCATTAAGCAATGGGAAAAGAGATAAGATAAATTGATAGCAAACTGCACAGGCTTATCAGGGAATCAAAACGCTCTCTATTCAACACTCTCTCAGTAGGCATGAACGTGATCTAATTGAGGTGTTTGAGATGATCAAAGGATCTGATCGGAAAGATAGGGAGAAACTGGTGGGGGAATCGCAGAATTGTTTACTGCGCAGGAGGCCATTCGGCCCATTGTGTCTGCACCAGCTCTGCAACTGGGAATCAGGAAGAACCTTACAGCCAGGAAGCACTTCTTCACACAAAAGGCTTGTGGGAATTTGGAACTCTCTCCTTTAAAAAAACCTTTGAGGCTGGAGGTTAATGGGAAATGTCAAAACTGAAATCATTCGGGATGGGTATGAAGAGATGCAGAACCCAATGGCATTGGGATATCGATCAGCCATGATCTAACTGAATGGTGGTAAAGGTTCAAAGGCCTGAGTGGCCTCCTCCTATTCATGTCAACCCCATTCACATCCTTTTTCAGCAAATAAGGCATGTGCCAGAATAAAATAGCACGTCCAACAAAACGCCCCACAGCAATGGGCGGCATGGAGGCACAGTGGTTGGCACTGCTGCCTCACAACGCCAGGGACCCGGGTTCGATTCCCAGCTTGGGTCACTGTCTGTGTGGAGTTTGCACATTCTCCCCATGTCTGTGTGGGTTTCCTCCGGGTGCTCCAGTTTCCTCCCACGGTCCAAAGATGTGCAGGTTAGGTGGATTGGCCGTGCTAAATTGCCCCTTAGTGTCAGGGGGACTGGTTGGGGTAAATGCATGGGGTTACGGGGATAGGGCCTGGGTGGAATTGTGGTCGGTGCAGACTCGATGGGCCGAATGGCCTCCTTCTGCACTGTAGCACTCTATGATTCAAAGCACACACCATGATTAAATATCATCGCAAGGTTTTTCAATGTGAGCCTCGATGTCAGAGACATGGTCCCAAAATGTGAGGAGTCAGTGGTTAGAATGAGCCTCTTGTACTCTGTCAGGTTGGAAGGGTCGAACGGAGATGAGGAATTTGATGACGTCTGGGGATCAGAATGTTTCTGGGGAATGCAGTTCGCTCCTGACAGGAAGGGTCAGAATAATCTGAGAAATCGATTGGAATTTACTCTGTGGATTCCCTCTGCCTGTACTTGAATGTAAAGGATTGCATCTCCAGACCTTGAGGAAAATCAGGAGGCGGTCCCCACTTGCTCTCTGCCTTCAGCAGAGAACAATCCGCTCAAATATGTTGTTCCTCGTATCTAAACGTTCCCCATCTGCCTGCTCCCATTCATGATATATCCCATCTTCCGACTGTCACTGGACCCCGAAATCGGATATCCCTCCAATTCTGAGTCTTCTCTCCCACCTCTAAATGGTTGAAGATTATAACAAACAGGAGCTGGAGTGGGGCATTCAGTCCATCAAGACTTCCGTCATTCGATAAGATCGTGGCTGATCTGATGGTGGACTTAATTCCATTTTCCTGCCTGTGCCCCATAACCCTCGACTCCCTGGTCGACCAAAAATCTGTCTAACTCAACCTTGAATAGATCCAGCCCCCCACTGCACTGGGGAAAAGAATTCCAAATACTAATGAACCTCTGAGAAAAGAAATTCCGCCTCATATCCATCTTAAATAGGGGGTCCCTTGTCATTAATTGATGTCCCCTAACTCCCACGAGAGGAAACATCCTCTCAGGATCTTATATGTTTCAATAAGATCGCGTCCCATTCTTCTTAATTCCAATGAGTGTGAGGCCAACCTCATCAGAAGACACCTTTATTCCAGGAATCTGCCTGGAGAATCATCTCTGAACTGCCTCCAATACAAGTTGACTTGTTACCTCACTTGCTGCCCCATTCTTCAACCTGAATGGTGGGCCGCAACCCTTCAGTTGCTGTCTCCATAAAAATAAAAACAGCCTACTTCTCCTACTCCCATATCCAAGAATCAGAAGGGTTTCCTCCGGGTGCTCCAGTTTCCTTCCACGCTCAAAAGATGTGCAGGTTATGGGAATTGGCCGTGCCAAATTGCCTCTTAGTGTCCAAAGATGTGTAGGTTAGGGGGATTAGCCAGAGTAAATTGCACCTTAGTGTCCAAAGATGTGTAGGTTAGGTGGATTGACCATGCTAAATTGCCCTTAGTGTCCAAAGATGTGTAGGTTAGGTGGATTGGCCATGCTAAATTACCCAAAAGTGTCCAAAGATGTGCAGGTTAGGTGGATTGGCCCTGCCAAATTGCCCCTTAGTGTCCAAAGATGTGTGGGTTAGGTGGATTGGCCATGCTAAATTACCCAAAAGTGTCCAAAGATGTGCAAGTTAGGTGGATTGGCCCTGCCAAATTGCCCCGGAACGTCCAAAGATGTGTAGGTTAGGTGGATTGGCCAGGCTAAATTGCCCATTCGTATCCAAAGAACTGCAGGTCAGATGGATTGGCCGTGCTAAATTGCCCCTTAGTGTCCAAAGATGTGCAGATTAGGTGGATTGGCCAGGCTAAATTGTCCATTAGTATCCAAAGAACTGCAGGTCAGATGGATTGGCCATGCTAAATTGCCCCTTAGTGTCCAAAGATGTGTAGGTTAGGTGGATAGGCCATGCTAAATTGCCCCATAGTGTCCAAAGATATGCAGTGTTAGGGGGATTGGCTATGGTAAATGCACGGAGTTACAGGGATAAGGGGTGTGCCTGGGTGAGATGCTCTTTCGGAGAGTCGGTGCAGACACGATGGGCCGAATGGCCTCTTCCTGCACCGTGGGGATTCTAAGAGGGCAGTTGATATCAAAGTGGCTGAATACTGCACCTGCTAGCTGACTTTTCAATGGGGAGCAGGGCTGACTAGAACCTGCACCGCCAGGGACCACTTATTGCAACAAGCACTTCAGGTTCTGAAAAATCAGATGTACCAGCCCCAAGTGGTTAGAAGGAATAGTGCAGACAGCAAAAGGAATTAGGAGAGGAGACATCAGGCAGAACAAGAGGCAGCTCAGGAAACATCTCGTGGGATGCACTAGAGAGAGAAAATGGAGTTAGATCACATCGAGCAACAATTATAGCGGAGTTTCGAACACTTCTAGGGCTGGTTGTCTTGTGGAGCCTCGAGTGGACAATGTTGAGTAACTTTACTGTGACAAGAAATCTTATAATGAGGCTGCGCTGGACAATCATCAACCCAAACATTATTGTCCCAAGCAACTTAAAAAGAGACGGCTCACTCAGTGGCTCGCTGCACCAGGCTGGTGCGAGAGACCTGCGAGATCTCAGATTTGATCGCTGGTCTGTGCTGAGTACTCCAATCTCAATCTGGAAATGCTCCGATGGGCCTCAGAACGTCCTGGCTACTGGGAGAGGAAGGAGAGGATTTCAGCCACAACCCCCCACGCCATTACTGATAGTGACCCTCCTGAAAAGCACAAGGAGGCTTAGATTGAGAAAAGACAGGAATGTCGGAACAAGAGGCCATTCGGCCCCATGAGACAGCTCTGCTATGAACCGGATGGCGGGCGGGGGCAGGACTGGTGGCGATGTGGCCCTCATGGCACAACGGCTGGACTCTGTTGCTGGGCTGGTCAGCAGGGTTGGGAGGGGAAAGGTCACGCATACGATGCCATCAAAAGCTTCAGGGAGGAGGAACTTAGGATGAAAAATAACACATGAATAGCATTTGTGTGTGGACTGCGGCGTCCCAACGCAATTGAGAGGGCAGCTCGTCAGCGTCGGAATGTCAGGAAAGCTGAGATGAATATGTGGCTTGAGGGTTGGTGTAAGAGGGAAGGATACAAATTCATAGAATTTCATACAAAATAAATCAATCACCTGTGCGGGTTCATTTCTCAGAACCAGGTCTAAGGTAGCCCCTTCCCAAGTTGGGAAATTCCTGGGACATTTGAACCGGTTCTGGGGGAGATGGGAGCAGCACAAATCGGACGGTCTGCACCTGGGCAGGACTGGAACCACTGTTGAAGACGGAAGTGTTTGCTCGTGCTGTTGGGGAGGGTTTAAACTAATGTAGCAGGGGGATGGGAACCGATGCAGCAAGTCAGGGGGAAGTGGGGACAGAAACAAAAGACAGTCGGGGTAAAGTGAAAGGCAGAGGAACCAAAGACAAAAATCAAAAAGGGCCGCAGTACAGAGACAGTGGAGAACTCAGTAAGGCTGAGAGGAATAAAAACGCAGGGAGAGTGTACTAAACGTGGCAGGAGACTTACCTGGATAGTCACATGAGCAGCCTGGGAATGGAGGGATACAAACGATTGGTCTAGTTGGACCAAGGAGCGGCACAGGCTTGGAGGGCCGAAGGGCCTGTTTCCTGTGCTGTACTGTTCTTTGTTCTAGGACAAGATGGTCTGAGGTGTGTTTGCTTTAACGCAAGGAGTATGACAGGTAAGGCGGATGAGCTTGGATTACTACATGGAACTATGATGTTGTGGCAATTACGGAGACTTAGATGAAAGAAGGGCAGGACTGGCACCGCAGCATTCCAGGATTTAGATGCTTCAGGCGAGATAGAGAGGGTGACAAAAGAGGTGGGGGTGTTGCTTTACTGATTAGGGAGAACGTCACAGCTATACAGAGGGAGGACACCTTGGTGGGATCATGCAGTGAGGCTATATGGGTAGAACTCAGGAACAGGAGCGGTGCAATCACACTGTTGTGGTTATATTACAGACCTCCCAACAGCCAGTGTGAAGTGGAGGAACTGACATTGTTCCTCTGTTTAATAAGGGCAGAGGAGACAATCCGGGAAATTACAGGCCTGTGAGCCGTATGTCAGCGGCGGAGGAAATAATTGGAGAACACTCTTAGAGACAGGATGTACTCACATCTGGAAGAGAATAGGCTTATTAGTGACAGGCAGCATGGTTTTGTGAAGGGGAGGTTGAGTCTCACTAACTTGATTGGAGTTCTTTGAGGAAGTGACAAGAAAGATTGACCAGGGCAATGGATGTTGTATACATGGACTTTAGTACAGCCTTCGATAAGGTTCCTCAAGGCAGGCTGATACAGAAGGTGAAGTCATATGGGATCCGAGGTGAGCTGGTAAGATGGATCCAAAACTGGCTTGAGCACTGAAGGAGGGAGTAGCAGTGGAAGGGTACTTTTTTTATTGGAGGTCTGTGACAAGCAGTGTTCCACAAGGTTCAGTGCTGGGGCCTCTGATTTGGAGGAAAATGTAGGCAGTCTGATTAGTAAATTTGCAAATGATACAAAAATTGGGGATAGTGAGGAGGATTGTCAGAGGATACAGCAGGATATAAATCGGTTGGAGAGCTGGGCTGAAAGATGGCATTTGGAATTTAACCCGGACAAATGTGAGGTGATGTGATTTGGAAGGTCTACTGCAGAAGGACAGTCTACAGTAAATGGTAGAGCCCTTAGAAATATTAGCATACAGAGGAATCTAGGCATGCAGATCCACAGTTCCCTGAAGGTGGCAACTCAGGTGGACAAGGTGGTCCTGCCCCCCTACCATAGCATCATGTGACTATCAGTGATGTTCTAGCATGAGGGGGAACCAATAAACAGAGTTCATGGTGAGACACTGGATGGGCAACAGTGGCTGAATAGAGACTATAACCTCTTGAATCTAGCCTCAGCTCAAATGGAGAGGATTAATGTCTCTGGCTGGAAGCAACCGGTCAATGCGAATGAAGTCTCAATCCAGCTCCTAAGGTCCTATCTGTCATTCTCAGTGGGTTAGCACTGCTGCCTCACAGCGCCAGGGACCCGGGTTCGATTCCCGGCTTGGGTCACTGTCTGTGCGGGAGTCTGCATGTTCTCCCTGTGTCTGCACGGGTTTCCTCCCACAGTCCGGAGGACATGCTGGTTGGGTGCATTGGCCGTGCTAAACTCTCCCTCAGTGTACCCGAGCAGGCGCCGGAGTGTGGCGACTAGGGGATTTTCACAGCAACTTCACTGCAGTGTTAATGCAAACCTACTTCAAACTTTAAACTCATTCGGAGGAACAACAGCCAGTGTGGGGGAAATGGAAAAATCTGACGGTAGGGCTGTGAAAGGAAGCTCTCCTGAGAGTTGGGCCTGGATAGTCGGAGCTTTCCTCTGTATCTAACCATGCGACAGCTGACCTGGGGAGCGTTTCATCTGTGTACAAAATGAAAGCGTCTCCCTCCCAGTGCCAACAATTCTCACAATTAACCAACACAAAACTTCACACACACACACACACACACACACACACACACACACACACACACACACACACACACAAAATCAAATTAGAAACAGCCATGGATGGCCGTCGCAACAAATCCTAGTGACACGAGCGAGTCTTAGCGGCACTTGCCTGTTGACAACATGGCAAAAAACACAACCTGGATGAGGGAGCGACCAGAAAAAAAAAAGCAAAACAAGAATAACCTCTTTTGTTTGCAAATATTAGAAAGCATTTCTGTACAAAACCTTTTCGTTTCGCAGAGCTGTGAAGGAAGAGTTACCGGCGACAGAATTCACAAAACATTACGGAAAGAACGTGAGGCAACCAACAAGACTACGCACTGCATCGGAGAAAGAGGCAGCTGCCCTTCAAACATACGGCAAAATGCTAAAGGTGCTGTCCACAGGGGGAATTAAAACCAAATCGCACCTTCACTGCTTACTCAGATGCAGGGTTAGTTTGATGCTTGCTGACTGTTGAGTCGTGCCAGTTTGTGACTGAGTTTAGGGATAAAGTGGTCATGATTTGGTGTCATAGTTTGGTATTTTCGAGCACTGAAACAGGTTTTTGCTCTTCATCGTACGCCTCCCACTGATCCTCGACTCACCCTATATCCCTTTCCCCATTTTTTAAATCTAGCTTTCGTTTAATGCACCGAACTGTTTGACCTCAACTACTCGCCCGCCCTACCTCCTCACCACTCTCTGGGGAGAGAGGTGCCTCTCCCCTGTTGAGTCTATTCCACACTTGTGACCCCCCCCCCCCCCCCCCAAGTTCTGAAAGTATTGCTGGAGGGAGAAGGCTCCAGCCAGCCGAGCTTGCCAGCTACGACCGAGACCCAAGTCAATGTCCTTCACAAAAATGGTTTGACTAAAAAGCCTTGCTACCGAGAATGCAAAATCGAATGAATAACTTGACAAGATCACATCCCTCACTCATCCCAGAAAAAAAGACTGCTCGCCTCATCAAAGCATCCACTTGGCTCTTGGGCGAGATTTGGCTTCAGAATGGCCTTTTAACAAGAGCTGAACGCGTCAAACGTAAAACTCGCCATCAAAATCAAACCCAAGTTCTCCCCTAACCTGTGCTCCTAGCCTTATGATCAGGGTTGGCAGGAGGCTGCTTCTGTTCTCGACTGCTTAGTAGCACATCTCCTCCTACAGGGAATGCCCATCTCACCGCCTCAGTCACCTTCTGCGCAGGCTTCAGCATTCTAGTTTCTCTGATCTTTCCTCATGGCTCAGCCCTCTGATGTTGGGGATCAGTTGTGGGGTTCTCTTCTGCTCCGCCTCGCTGACTTAAGTACAACGCGCGGATCATCGTGACCAGGGCTGGACCTGATTATCTTTAAAAAGTTGAAATGATATTGGTCCAAACATGAATCCCTTGAATCAAGTGATTCAATTCCTCATTCAGTACCAGGTTCTGCATCGTGCAGTTCAGCCAATACCTTATCTCAGTTTCAGCTTTGGAATTCAGCTTGTAACCAAGCAGCCAAGGCAATACAATCGACTCAGTGCCTGGCTCCCTGCAATAGGCTTAATATCAAGCTTGGCCCTTGCAGCGGCACGGTAGCACAGTGGTTAGCACTGCTGCTTCACAGCGCCAGGGTCCTGGGTTCGATTCCCGGCTTGGGTCACTGTCCGTATGGAGTTTGCACGTTCTCCCCGTGTCTGCGTGGGTTTCCTCCCATACTCCAAAGATGTGTGGGTTAGGTGGATTGGCCATGCTAAATTGTCCATTGGTGTCCCAAGGTTAGGTGGATTAGCCATGGTAGGTTACGGGGCTAGGTTGGGGAAGAGGGCCTGGGTAAGAGACTCTGTCAGGGGGTCAGTGCAAACTTGATGGGCTAAATGGCCTCTTCTGTGCTGTAGGGGTTCAATGATGACCAGCCAGCCCAGGCCAATTTGGAGTAAATATTCAGGTCAGTAACATAAAATAAACTACCTGAAGATAACTGAGAGTTCAAACAGGACTGCTCACAAGCATTGGCTGATCTAAGAGAAAAAAAATCCAATGCATAATGATATATTTTTGTTGAAGCCCGGTAACAGATGTAGAGTATGTGAGGAGACAGATTAAAGCCCACTTTAATCCTGAGTGGGAGTGGTCCTATTCCTATTGTCCCAACGCGATGCATTGAAACTCTGATTCCCACCATTCCCAATTCTCCACAGCAAAGCTTACGCGAGAGCTTTCCTGAAATGGGTTTGGGCTCCTTGTTCACAGACTCCCTCCTCCAGTGCCAGAGTTTGGAGGACACTGGGTCCCACTGAATGGCAAGCCACTCAACAGCCTACAGCTGTACAGCCCACAAGGCGGCCATTCAGCCCATCCTTCCTGTGCCAGCCCTTTGAAAGAGCTACCCCTGACTGGCGGAGGCAAGCGATGAGGGAGAATTTGGCACTCAGCCAAATCCCGGTTCACTGCTAGTGGGACCAGAGAATCCCACGTGCACGAGTTGGCCGGGAGGTTCCGGCCATCGGGCGGGATTTTATGGCCTCGCGCGTCTTGAAACCCCGCCCGAGGTCAACGGGACCTTCCCGTGGTCCGTCCCTCGCTGGCTCCAATTCCCGTGACGGGAGGGGTGTTAAAATTCCAGTCATCATGTCTGAAAAAGCGTTGGTTCACATTCTGGCGGGGGGGGGGGGGGGGGGGGGGGGTGGCGGCGGGGGGGGGGGTGAGGGAGTGAAACAGAAAACTCTCACAAAACTCTTCCAAAACTCTTTGCCGTCTTTGCTAATTGCAGAACTTTCTGTTTTTCCTTTTATTTCATCTTTGCAGCATTTGTGGCTTTATTTCCTATTTGCTTTCTTTGGTAGATACCGACCGGGCTCCCGTAGTGTTGCTTACAGCGGCCGCAGCGGGGGAAAAGGAACAGCTTGGAGGCTGAATACTGCGATGGATGTGTTGTTATTACCTTGTTCGAGTCATCTCCGCCCTCAGAGTGTATCCACACCCGTCTGTGGTCACCTGCACGAGAGGCAAGAACACGTTCAACATGATGCTCACTTTTGTTGAGGTTTAAATCCTCGGTCCTAAAACGGGTTCCCTTAGCTCACATTATGCTTCACACACCGATACCTCTCAGGGCCCTGACTAGGACGGTTAAGCAAGGATGCAAAGGAAGCATGGGACACAGTAACATGGGTGGCACAGTGGTTAGCACTGCTGCCTCACAGTGCCAGGGACCCGGGTTTGATTCCCGGCTTGGGCCACCGCCTGTGTGTGCACTTTCTCTCCATGTCTGCATGGGTTTCCTCCGGGTGCTCCGGTTTCCTCCCACATCATGAAGAACGTGCTGGTTAGGGTGCATTGACCCGAACAGGCGCTGGAGTGTGGCGACTCGGGGAATTTCACAGCAACTTCATTGCAGTGTTAAGCCTTACTTGTGACTAATAAATAAACTTTAACTTGTAACTTTCCTCACTTAATGTCCCAGTTACTTGCCTGAAAATTGCAACAAGCGCAATATTAAGCACATCAAATTTTCTCCACAAGAACTAGAATCATAGAATCCCTACAGTGCAGAAGGGGGCCCATCGAGCCTGCACCAAAAACAATCCCACACAGGCCTTGTCCCCTTAACCCCACAAATTTACCCTGCTAATCCCCACACACTCCCCCACACACTAAGGGGCAATTTTGCACGGCCAATCAATCTAACCAGCAGGTCTTTCAGACTGCGGGAGGGAACCAGAGCGCCCGGAGGAAACCCACGCACGGGGAGAACGTGCAAACTCCGAGCAGGTCAGTGACCCGAGGCCGGAATCGAACCCGGGTCCCTGGCGCTGTGAGGCAGCAGTGCTAACCACTGTGCTGCCTCTGCAAACTGGAGTTAAGCTCTTTTTGATATTTCTTGTTGAAAGAAAATAATTATAAGTTGACCCTCTGTAATATAGAGAACATTGCTAAACTAAATTACAGAACATTGCTAAACTAAACATTGCTAAACTAAATTACAGAATTCCCACTCACCTGAAGAAGGGGCTTGGAGCTCCGAAAGCTTGTGTGGCTTTTGCTACCAAATAAACCTGTTGGACTTTAACCTGGTGTTGTTAAACTTCTTACTGTGTTTACCCCAGTCCAACGCCGGCATCTCCACATCAAAACTAAATTACTTACAGGGCTTGATATTTCAGAGATAGATGGGAATTTTAAAAAAATTCTATCACAGGATGTGGGTGTTGCTGGCTCGGCCAGCATCTGTTACCCATCCCTAGTTGCCCTTGAAAAGGTGGTGGTGAGCTCCCTTCTTGAACCACCGCAGTCCATATGGTGTAGAGACACCCACAGTGCTGTCAGGGAGGACGTTCCAGGAATTTGACCCAGCGACAGTGAAGGAATGGTGATACAGTCCCAAGTCAGGATGGTGAGTGGCCGGGAGGGGAGCTTGCAGGTGGTGGTGTTCACATGTTGTCTGCTGCTCGTGCCCTTCTAGATGGTAGAGGACATGGGTTTGAAAGGTGTCATAGTCATGGAGTTCTACAGCACAGGAAAGGTCCTTTGGCCCATCATGTCTGCGCCAGTCAAAAGAAAACACCTCACTATTCTCATCCCAGAGCCTGGTATGTCTTGGCATTGCAGGTGCACACAGAATCATAGAACCAGAGAATCCCTAGCCCATCAAGCCTGCACTGACAATTATCTCACCCAGACCCTATCCTCATAACCCCACATATTCACCCTGACCCCAAGGGGCAAATATTAGCATGGCCAATCCACCTAAAATATTTGGACACGAAGGGGCAATTTAGCATAGCCAATCCACCTAACCTGCACATCTTTGGACACTAAGGGGCAATTTAGCATGGCCAATCCACCTAACCTGCACATCTTTGGACACTAAGGGGCAATTTAGCACGGCCAATCCACCTAACATCTTTGGACACTAAGGGGCAATTTAGCATGGCCAATCCACCTAACCTGCACATCTTTGGACACTAAGGGGCAACTTAGCATGGCCAATCCACCTAGCCTACACATCTTTGGACACTAAGGGGCAATTTAGCATAGCCAATCCACCTAACCTACACATCTTTGGACACTAAGGGGCAGTTTTGCATGGCCAATCCACCTAACCTACACATCTTTGGACACTAAGGGGCAATTTAGCATGGTCAATCCACCTAACCTGCACATCTTTGGACACTAAGGGGCAATTTAGCACGGCCAATCCACCTAACATCTTTGGACACTAAGGGGCAATTTAGCATGGCCAATCCACCTAACCTGCACATCTTTGGACACTAGGGGGCAATTTAGCATGGCCATCCACCTAACATCTTTGGACACTCAGGGGCAATTTAGCATGGCCAATCCATCTAACCTACACATCTTTGGACACTAAAGGGCAATTTAGCATGGCCAATCCACCAACCTACACATCTCTGGACACTAAGGGGCAATTTAGCATGGCCAATCCACCTAACCTACACATCTTTGGACACTAAAGGGCAATTTAGCATGGCCAATCCACCAACCTACACATCTCTGGACACTAAGGGGCAATTTAGCATGGCCAATCCACCTAACATCTTTGGACACTCAGGGGCAATTTAGCATGGCCAATCACCTAACCTGCACATCTTTGGACACTAAGGGTCAATTTAGCATGGCCAATCCACCTAACCCGGACATCTTTGGAGTGTGGGAGGAAACCGGAGCACCTGGAGGAAACCCACGCAGACACAAGGAGAACGTGCAGACTCCGCACAGACAGTCACCCAAGGCCAGAATTGAACCTAGGCCCCTGGAGTTGCAAGGCTAACCACTGTGCCACCATGCTGCCCATCTAAACACTTCTTAAAGTGCTGCTGGAGATGATGAAAAAGGCCACAGGACGCGAAAGAAGCAGTGCGTTGAGAGTGAGAATGATTTCTGTGGTGAAGAGGTTAACAAGCGGACAGGTTGGGGTTTCTGCAATTCTGCAATTCTGCTCCATTATGGTGATTGGCCAGACCTTCCACACAACTTTCCCTCAGGAGATTCAGTGAGTGGGCAGAGGACGTGACAGTACAGATTATACAAGGATATGGAAGCAGTTAGCCTGATGGTTTTTTCCTCTTGTTTGTTCCATATTTCCTAGGATTCATACATAATGTGATAATGGTCTCTGCCTGTTATAAATCTTTATGAGTACCACTTCATCGCACTTGTCATAAATCAGCCTCTTTTTTGTATTCTTTTTGGGTCATCATTGGTCATCATTTATTATTACCCATTCAAGGCAGGCGATGGCCTAATGGTATTATCGCCAGACTATTAATCCAGAAACTCAGCTAACGTTCTGGGGGACTCGGGTTCAAATCCCGCCATGGCAGATGGTGGAATTTGAATTCAATAAAATATATCTGGGATTAAGAATTTACTGATGATCATGAAACCATTGTCAATTGTTGGAAAAACCCATCTGGGTCACTAATGTCCTTTAGGGAAGGAAATCTGCCGTCCTTACCCGGTCTGGCCTACATGTGATTCCAAAGCCCAGCAATGTGGTTGACTCTCAACTGCCCTTGGGCAACTCGGGATGGGCAATAATTGCTCGCCAACCAGCGATGCCCATGTCCCACGAATGAATAAAAAAATAAATAAAATTGCCCTTGAACGGAGTGTCTCGCTCGGCCATTTCAGAGGGCAGTTGAGAGCCAACCACATTGCTGGGGTTCTGGATCACATGTAGGCCAGACCGGGTAAGGATGGCAGATTTCCCCTAAAGGGGCATTAGTGAACCAGGTGGGTTTTTCCAACAGTCAACAATGGTTTCATGGTCATCAGTAGATTCTTAATTCCAGATTTCCTTTATTGAATTCAAATTCCACCGTCTGCCGTGGCGGAATTCGAACCCGGGTCCCCAGAACATTAGCTGAGTTTCTGGATCAATAGACAATACCACTCGGCCATCAGCGCCCCAAAATAAATGACCAACTTGTTATCCCGGAGGGAGGTGGGGCTCAAAATGTAATAGTTCACTCAAAACATTTAACTCACCATCGACAGAGCCAAACTCCCTCTCGTGAGCCCTGGTTAGGATCTCCTTGTACAGAGCCTCAGCCTGTCTGTACTTGCCTTGCTTTAAGTAACAGGAAGCCTAGAACACAGAGAAAAACCAGAACTCAGGGTCAGCTCATTGACACAAACTGTAATCCAGGCAGGAGTTTCTCCTTCAGTGACAAACGCATATTCCGGTGCAACTTCTTATATCTCATATCACTGTCACCAACCCATCTGCTTCATTAAGGTCCTTTAGGGATGGAAATCTGCCGTCCTTACCCTGTCTGGCCTATATGTGACTCCAGACCCTGGCCCTGGACCAAGACCACAAGAAACTACAGAAGGTCGTGAATGTAGCCCAGTCCGTCTCACAAACCAACCCTCCCGTCCATTGACTCTGTCTACACTTCCCGCTGCCTCGGCAAAGCAGCCAGCATAATCAAGGACCCCACGCACCCCGGACATTCTCTCTTCCACCTTCTTCCGTCAGGAAAAAAGATACAAAAGTCTGAGATCACGTACTAACCGACTCCAGAATAGCTTCTTCCCTGCTGCCGTCAGACTTTTGAATGGACCTACCTCGCATTAAGTTGATCTTTCTCTACACCCTAGCTATGAAAGTAATATTACATTCTGCACCCTCTCCTTTCCTTCTCTACGAATGGTATGCTTTGTCTGTATCATGTGCAAGAAACAATATTTTTCACTGTAGACTAATCATAGAAATCATAGAAACCCTACAGTGCAGAAGGAGGCCATTCGGCCCATCGAGTCTGCACCGACCACAATCCCACCCAGGCCCTACTCCCATATCCCTACATATTTACCCGCTAATCCCTCTAACCTACGCATCTCAGGACACGAAGGGGCAATTTAGCATGGCCAATCAACCTAACCCGCACATCTTTGGACTGTGGGAGGAAACCGGAGCACCCGGAGGAAACCCACGCAGACACGAGGAGAATGTGCAAACTCCACACAGACAGTGACCCAAGCCGGGAATCGAACCCAGGTCCCTGGAGCTGCGAAGCAGCAGTGCTAACCTACTGTGCTACCGTGCCGCCCATAATACATTTGATTTGATTTATTATTGTCACATGTATCAGTATACAGTGAAAAGTATTGTTTCTTGCGTGCTATACAAAGCATACCATTCATAGAGAAGGAAAGGAGAGAGTGCAGAATGTAGTGTTACAGTCATAGTTAGGGTGTAGAGAAAGATCAACTTAATGCGAGGTAGGTCCATTCAAAAGTCTGATGGCAGCAGGGAAGAAGCAGTTCTTGAGTCGATTGGTAGCGCCACGAGGTGTTGATTAGGAAGCAGACACCACCTCCCCTATATGTGACATGAATAAATCACAGCAATGGGGTCGACTCTTAACTTTCCCTCTGAAATTGTCAAGCAAGTCACTCAATTGAGTTCCAGAATACGACTCAATACCACCTTCTCGAGGGCAATTAGGGTTGGTAAGTAAGTAGCACTGGCATCCTCTGAATATTTGCGTTTCCCGAAGCTGTAAATAACCCACATTCCTCCTCCTTTCCTGCATGCAGACCCCACTGAAACCAAGGCTCCGTGCATCATCTTTTATTCCAACTCACGCTTTCGTAAAGACTTCACACGAAACCTTTCACCACCCTCAGTATTCCCTTCAAAGGTACAAGACCCTGAGGGGGCTTGACAGGGTGGATGCTGAGATGGTGGGAGAGTCTCGAACAAGGGGACAGAGCTACAAGATAAAGGGCCGGTCATTTAAAACTGAGGGACGTAGGAATTTCTTCTCGCAGAGGATGGTGAGTCTCTGTCATTCTCTGCCCCAACGGGTGGTGGAGGCTGGATCATTAGAAGTAGTTAAAGTGGAGGTGGATAGATATTTGATAGATCGAGGAATAGAGGGCTATGGGGAAATGGTAAATTTCTCCAAGGCGGCCTTCACGACAGCGCAGAGTCGCTGAGCAGAAACTGAGAGCCAAGTTCCACACACATGAGGACGGCCTCAACCGGGATGTTGGATTTATGTCACATTATCAGTAACCCCCACAGCTTGCCTCCTGGGCTTGCAGAATCTCGCTGGCTGTTCTGTCTGGAGACAATACACATCTCTTTAACCTGTGTTTAATGCTCCCTCCACCCACATTGTCTGTACCTTTAAGACCTGGCTGACTGTAGGGATTCGCATTCTAATCAGTATTCTGTAACTCGATGTTGTGTCTCTGTGCACTGTTTGAGAGCACATTTCCACTCCATCTGACGAAGGAGCAGCGCTCCGAAAGCTTATGGTATTTGCTACCAAATAAACCTGTTGGACTTTAACCTGGTGTTGTGAGACTTCTTACTGAAATGGTACAGAACAGGAGCTGAGGCCGGCATAGATCAGCCATGATTGTATTGAATGGCGTGGCAGGCAGGAATGGCCTGGTGGCCTCCTCTTCCTGGTGTTCCCTCATACAGTCTAAAGGCTCTTTAGATAAGCTTGAAGCCTTCTGACTGGTGATTTCTTCAATCTCATCTCCAACTCTTTTCAATCTTGATGCCATCTGTAATATATTCACAGTACATGGACATCGCTGGCCAATCCTAATTGCCCTTGAGAAGGTGGTAGTGAGTTAGTTGTCTTCTGGAATACAATCGAGTGTCTCGCTGGGCCATTTCAAAAGGACGTTAAGAGTCGACCACATTGCTGTGGCTCTGGAGTCACATGTAGGCCAGACTGGGTAAAGATGGCAGATTTCCTTCCCTAAAGGGGCATTAGTGAACCAGGTGAGGTTTTACAACAATCAACAATGGTTTCATGATCACCATTACTGAGACTGGCGTTATATTCCAGATTTATTTGATTGACATTTTCCAGCTGCAGTGTTGGGATTTGAACTTGTGTTTCGAGACCATTAGTCTCGGAGTTGGATTCTATGTTTTCAGCCTGGGAACTCACCCCCCTTAAATGTGACGGATGACCACCCCACTACCTTCCTGCCCGTCCTGTAGTCTTCCAGCTCACTCCGCTGCCTTCCCGCTCACCCAGCTGCCTTTCCGCTCACCCCGCTGCCTTCCCGCTCACCCCGCTGTCTTCCCGCTCACCCCGCTGCCTTCCCGCTCACCCCGCTGCCTTCCCGCCCACCCCGCTGCCTTCCCGCCCATCCCGCTGCCTTCCCGCTCACCCCGCTGCCTTCCCGCTCACCCCGCTACCTTCCCGCTGCCTTCCCGCCCACCCCGCTGCCTTCCCGCTCACCCCGCTGCCTTCCCGCCCACCCCGCTGCCTTCCCGCCCACCCCGCTGCCTTCCCGCCCACCCCGCTGCCTTCCCGCCCACCCCGCTGCCTTCCCGCCCACCCCGCTGCCTTCCCGCCCACCCCGCTGCCTTCCCGCCCACCCCGCTGCCTTCCCGCTCACCCCGCTACCTTCCCGCTGCCTTCCCGCCCACCCCGCTGCCTTCCCGCTCACCCCGCTGCCTTCCCGCCCACCCCGCTGCCTTCCCGCCCACCCCGCTGCCTTCCGTCCCACCCCGCTGCCTTCCCGCCCACCCCGCTGCCTTCCCGCCCACCCCGCTGCCTTCCGTCCCACCCCGCTGCCTTCCCGCCCACCCCGCTGCCTTCCCGCCCACCCCGCTGCCTTCCTGCCCACCCCCGAACCGTTCTACCATTTTTTAAAAAGGCAATTAATGGACGATTGAGCTTGTCAACAAGCAGTGCCTTGTCTGAAAATAAATTCCTCCCGACTTCGCTGCTGCCCTGTGAAATCTGCCCACCTCTGTTTAAAAACTACGAACAATCAGCTTAGATGACAAGTGAGCCATACTGGCTAAGGGAGTTCTCAGCAGTGCTGCCCAGTCTGTGTCGGGTTCACTGATTTGCCATTTGCTTACGAGTGCTCTTGGTGCCTCTGGGCGACAGGGAGAAAGTTCAGCCACTGACTTTTCTCAGCGTTCTTGGGTTGCGAGTGTTGCCCGCAAGGCCAGCATTCATTGCCTGCCCCCAAGTGCCCTCGAGAGGGCTTTTGCATCCTGGTGACGCTGGTCATGCAAGGACAGGGGTTTGGGTGGACGGTGATGCCCTGAGGATCAAACAGCCTGCTGACACTCAAATTGGGTGGGCTCATTGCGTGAAACTCAATAAACTCAAACTTAAACCTATCTCTCCTGAGATGCTGCCAGACCGGCTGAGTCTGTCCAGCACTCCCTGTAAACACTTGATAACATGCTGGTGAATCTGTACTGCACTCTTTCCAAGGCCAATATATCCTGAGGGGCAGCGCCCAGATTGTATACAGCACTGAAGGGCTTTGTGTAGCTGTGGAAAAACTCCCCCTCCTTTATACTGTAGCTTTTACACACTAGTTCTTTCTATAAGACCAACAAGTCATCAGCCTTTAGAGCAAAGTTGACATTGGGGGGAATCTGTCTCCTCGCTGGAGGACAGCGGCGAGCCGAGCTCCTCACCAGGTTATTCTTCGTCTTGGCCACATTGGGATCCTCTGACCCCAGCTTGGTCTGGTAGATCTCCAGGGCTCGCTCATAGTAATACTCCACCTCCTCATACTTGCCCTGGTTCTGGCACAGTAGCGCCAGGTTATTCAGCTGCTTTGCCACGTCGGGGTGGTCCTTGCCCAGCACCTGAGGATTCAGAACACAAACGTTAGCAAAGCTCATTCAAGGAAGCCTCACACATCCACGATGCCTTTATACATCTACCCAAATGGGCTTGACTGCCACGAACTGCTTTGAAATGCAGCGAGCTGGTTGCTTGAGCGGCCGGTCTTCAGATAACAACGCTTCAACCAGCTGCTTTCAGGAGATGTTGGTCATTGAGTCATAGGGGTTTACAGCATGGAAACAAGCCCTTTGGCCCAACTTGTCCATGCCACCCTTTTTTTTAAACCGCTAACCTAGTCCCGATTGGCCCATATCCCTCTATAGCCACCTTAGCCAGAGAACTGTCTAAATGCTTTGGAAAAGACAAAATTGTACCTGCCTCTACTGGTCGAGGAAGGAACGCTGGCCAAGATGTGAGGCGAACCCTCTGATCTTAGAATCATGCCGTACAGAAAGAGGCCATTGGGCTCATTGTGTCTATGCTGGCTCCTAAAAAGGAGTTATCCAATTAGTACAATCTCCCGCTCTTTCCCACAAAGCCCTGCACATTCCAGGCATTTATCGAATCCCACTTTGAAAGTGCTGTTGAATCGGATTTCTCCACCTTTTCAGGTAGTGCATACTCCAGTCATAATGGCTTGCTGCGTTAATGAAGAATTCTCCTCACCTCCCCGCAACTTGGTGATCGTCTTAAATCCTCACCTCCCTTACCAGTAGAGACAGATTTTCTTTATTCCTATGTAGAAAAGCAAAATACCGCGGATGCAGGAATCTGAAACAAAAACAGAAAATGCTGGAAAATCTCAGCTGTGCATCTGTGGTGAGAGAATGGTGATGCTGTGCACTGGAAAAATTAGAACCAGACTTTTCGGGAGAGATGTTGGGAAAGGGTGGAACAGTGGTTACCACTGCTGCCTCATGGCGCCAGGGACTCAGGTTCGATTCCGGCCTTGGTTGACTGTGTGTGAAGGTTGCATGTTTTCCCTGTGTCTGCGTGGCTTTCCGCCCACAGTCCAGAGATGTGCAGGTTGGGTTGATTGGCTGTGCTAAATTTCCCCTTTATGTCCCAAGATGTTCCAAAACTGCATGGGATTTGGGGGAAGTGTATTGGGATGGATAGAAAACTGGCTGGCAGAGAGGAAACAAAGAGTAGGAATTAATGGGTGCTTTTCAAATTGGCAGGCAGTAACTAGTGGGGTGCCCCAGGGATCGGTGCTGGAACCCCAACTATTCACAATATATATTAATGATTTGGATGAAGGAACAAAATGCAACATCTCGAAGTTTGCAGATGATACCAAATTGGGTGGGATGAGGATGCAGAGATCCTTCAGAATGGACAGGCTGGGTGAGTGGCAGATGCAGTATAATTTGGATAAGTGTGAGGTTATTCAATTTGGAAGCAAAAACAAGAAGGTAGATTACTACCTGAATTGGGAGAGGGGAGTGTGCAGCGGGACCTGGGTGTCCTTGTGCACCAGTCGCTGAAGGTAAGCATGCAGGTGCAGCAGGCGGTAAAGAAGGCAAATGGTATGTTGGCCTTCATTGCGAGAGGTTTCGAGTACAGGAGCAGGGATGTGTTGTTGCAATTATACAGGGCCTTGGTGAGGCCACACCTAGAATATTGTGTGCAGTTTTGGTCTCCTTTTCTGAAGAAGGATGTTCTTGCTCTCGAGGAAGTGCAGCGCAGGTTTACCAGGCTGATTCCGGGGATGGCGGGACTGATGTATGAGGAGAGATTGACTAGGTTAGGATTGTTTTCACTGGAGTTCAGACGAATGAGGGGGGATCTCATAAAGACTTATAAAATTCTAACAGGACTGGGCAGGATAGATGCAGGGAGGATATTCCCGATGGTGGGGGGAGTCCAGAACCAGGGGTCACAGTCTGAGGATTCAGGGTAGACCATTTAGGACGGAGGTGAGGAGACATTTCTTCACCCAGAGAGTGGTGAGCCTGTGGAATTCATTACCACAGGAAGTAGTTGATGCCAAAACATTGAATGTATTCAAGAGGCGGCTGGATATAGCACTCGGGGCGAATGGGATCAAAGGTTATGGGGAGAAAGCAGGATTAGGCTATTGAGTTGGACGATCAGCCATGATCGTGATGAATGGGGGAGCAGACTTGAAGGGCCGAATGGCCTCCTCCTGGTCCTATCTTCTATGTTTCTATGTGTAGGTTAGGGGGATTAGCGGGGTAAGTATGTGGGGTTATGTAGATATGGTCTCAGTGGGATGCTCCGTTGGAGAGTCGTCGTAGATTCGATGGGCTGAATAGCCTCGTTCTGCACTGTAGGGATTCTATGATAATGTTTTGTGTCTGAATGACCCTTCGCGTTGGCTCTATTCTCTCTCCACAAAGCTATCGGACCTGCTGAGATTTTCCAGCATTTTCTGCTTTTGTCCCTTTATTCCTGCTCCTTTTTGAATCTGTAACATTACCTGGCCAGATACTGGCGGCACGGTGGCACAGTGGAGAGCACTGCTGCCTCACAGCGCCGGGGACACAGTTCAATTCCGGCCACTGTCTGTGTGGAGTTTACGTGTTCTCCCCGTACTGTGTGGGTTTCCTCCCACAGTCCAAAGATGCGCAGGTTAGGTTGAATGGCCATGCTAAATTGCCCCTTGGTGTCTGGGCGATTAGCAGGATAAATACTTGAAGTTACTGGGATAGGGCCTGGGTGGGATTGTTGTCCCTACACTCCCTTCTGCAGTGTAGGGATTCTATGATTCTAGGTGAGTGTCTAATTGTGCAGCACTCCCTCATTATGCACTTAAACAAGGCTTCAACATTCTGAATAAGGCACAAGGCACACATACAAAGTGCAATCATATGTTCAGGCACATAGGCACAACTGTGCACGCTCAAAGAACACACACACACAGAAATGTGCACAATCAGATGCTCAGGCATACACACATGCAACACACACACACACACGTACACACACGCACACATATGCACAGACACACACACATGCACACACTCTAGACACACACGTGTACACTCGCACACAAACTCACACCTGCCATTTTCGGGAGAGGGGAGAAATTTGAAAGAAGTGTCACGAGAAATTTTAAGTGTCGTGGGATCCTCACTGGTGACCAATATAGTTAAGTAAAAGCAATAAAAACATACTCACTATGGTTCTGCCCCTAATCGCAATGCACAAGGCGCCTCTGGAGCTCCGCTGCTAATTATATATCCCCCAAAGCATTGAAGAAATAGCATTTTAATCCTTTCAGCCTAATTTGCAGGCAGCTCATTTGAGACCCAAACTGGCTAAGGTTGAAAGACAATCTGGGATTAGTTAAAAGTCTCTGCAGCAAAGAATTCCTCAGAGGCCACATGGAATACAAAGTTGGATTCAGGCGGGCTAAAATCAAATTAGCTGCTGTTAGGACTCAGGACCCTACGCTGGTAGGGAGAAATGTTTTTTGAAATATTAGGAGATCTTCCATGAAATTACATACACAACATCAAAGGATTCACTCCTCACCAGGAGCAGAGTATCCAGCCTGCCTCTTTCAGCCAGGTTGCTATCTACAGCGGAATGATACATAGATTTCCACAGCATAAAATCAGTCAGCAAGCTACTGGACCGAACTGGTCCACATGTTTATGTGCCACTTAGGCCTCCTCTTGTCCCTATCAACTCATCCTTCTCTTCCTTTCTTAAGGCCAGAAGATATAGGAGCAGAAGCAAGCCATTTCTTAGAATCTTCGAAACCCTACAGTACAGAAAGAGGCCATTCGGCCCATCGAGTCTGCACCGACCACAATCCCACCCAGGCCCTATCCCCATATCCATACATATTTTCCCGCTAACCTACGGACACTAAGGGACAATTTAGCATGGCCAATCAACCTAACCCGCACATCTTTGGACTGTGGGAGGAAACCGGAGCACCCGGAGGAAACCCACGCAGACACGAGGAGAATGTGCAAACTCCACCCAAGCCGGGAATCGAACCCAGGTCCCTGGAGCTGTGAAGCAGCAGTGCTAACCACTGTGCTACCGTGCCGCCCTCAAAAATCCAGATATGTTTTATTGAATACAAATTCCACCATCTGCTGTGGTGGGATTTGAACCCAGGTCCCCAGACGATTAGCAGAGTTTCTGGATTAATCGTCGAGTGACAGTACCACAAGGCCATAACCTCCCCTAATAATTTGGCCCATCATGTCTGCTCCGCCATTCAATGAGATCATAACTGATCTGACGTGATAACCCTCAACTCCACTTTCCTGCCTTATCCCCATAACCCCTTGATTCCCTGACTGATTAAAAATCTCAGCCTTGAACATACTTAACGACCCAGCCTCTACAACCCTCTGCGGTAAAAGAATTGCACCGATTCACTCCCCTCTGGGAGAAGAAATTCTTCCTCATCTCTATAAATTACTGCGGATGCTGGAATCTGAAACCAAAAGAGAAAACGCTGGAAAATCTCAGCAGGTCCGGCAGCGTCTGTAAGGAGAGAAAGGAGAACTGACGTTTCGAGTCCGGATGACCCCTTGTCAGAGCTTTGACAAATGATGAAGGAACAGCCGATGTGTTTTCCAAGTCAGGAAGATGTGGGACTTGGACAGGGGACTCGCAGGCAGCATTCCCACTTGCCTGTCGCCGCGTCCCTCTGGATAGTAGCAGTCGTGGTTTTTGGGAGGTGCTGTCAGAGAAGCCTTGGCAAGTTGCCGCAGTACATTTCAACCACTCCATGTGGAAGCAAGTTCCACATTCTAACCACTCCGGATAAAGTGGTTGTGGGTAGAGGGGAAACTGGTATTTCATCAATTCCTTATTGAATTTATTAGTGACATTCTTATCATAGAATCCCTATAGTGCAGGAGGAGGCCATTTGACCCATCCAGTCAACACTGACTCTCTGACACAGCATCTTACCCACGACCTCCACCCTATCCCTGTCACCCCTGTATTTACCCCACTAATCATCCTAATCTACATATGGGGCAATTGGGACATTAAGGGGCAATTTAGCATGGCCAATTCATATCTTTGGACTGTGGGTGGAAACCGGAGCACCCAGAGGAAACCCACGCAGACACGGAGAGAGAATGCAAACTCCACACAGCCTGACATCACCCGAGGCTGGAATTGAACCCGGGTCCCTGACGCTGTGAGACAGCAGTGATAACCACTGTGCTGTCCCCTATACCCTTGTGATACAGCTTAGCAGGAAATCCTTTGATTCCCCTGTGCTTGCAGTCTTTGTTAATAGCTCACCAATTAAAAATTACCCATCTAACGAGTTCCCAGGTCCACACTTTGAGAAAAATAAAAATGTTGCCCCTCTAACTGTCAATTGGTGTTAGTTACCTCAGTCCTGGAGCTGAAATTGAAACTGGGCAGGCCATTCAGCCCCTCAGTTCTGTTCTATCAGTCTATTAGATTATAGCCAATGTGCATCTCAGTTCTGTCCAGCTGCCTTTCCCCTTGGGTGTTTTATAGGTGGATATCAATGTACGGGATCGGGCAGCAGACGGAATTCTGTGGTTCACAACTGTTTTATTGTTACATTATGGTCCAACACAAATCTGAGTTTCCCCTCGACCCATCTGGATCCTCTCCCTGTCCAGAGGGGCGGCACGATGGCACGGTGGTTAGCACTGCTGCCTCACAGCGCCAGGAACCTGGGTTCAATTCCGCCCTCGGGGTCACTGCCTGTGCGGAGTCTGCACATTCTCCCCGTGTCTGCGTGGGTTTCCTCCGGGTGCTCCAGTTTCCTCCCGCAGTCCAAAGATGTGAGAGTTAGGTTGATTGGTCGTGCTAAATTGACCCCAATGTCAGGGGAGAGTAAGTAATGTGGGGGGTTAATGGGATAGGGCCTGGGGGGGACGGGATTGTGGTTGGTATGGACTCGATGGGCCGAATGGGGATTCTATGAAGCAATAACCCCCTACGAGAGGGAATCCCAGCTCTTAAGTACAGGCTTCAGTGAAAATCACCTGCTCTCAATCCACTCTTGATACAAGACTTGGTTTACTCTTGAAGGGACCTGCCTTTTCTAACACTGTCACTGGGTACAACGACCCAACAAAATCCTATCCATCTCAGTCTTTGATGCTTTCATCCACAGCCTTAACGGGAAGGAGTTTCCCAGATTTCCACCAGAATGCGTGTGGATAAAGTGCATTCTAATTTCACTCTTGAGTGGTCGAAGATTTATTGGGTCAGAGAAGAGACACTTTATGCTTCTTCCCTCCACATTTGGTATTCTTGCGAAGAGTTATGGTGAGTGCAAGACAAAAAGCTTTGACATGTCTCTTTTTTTCCAGCAAATTCAAGTTCTGTACCACCAAACGATTATGACACAATCATACTTCTATGGCCTTGCCTCTTTAAAAGAATCATGCATTACCTGTGTAATATCCTGCTGTTATAAAGGGGGTTCACTGCACTCACCATGAGCAATGCCACAGGACCATCAGCTCGTGAACATATTAGTGGACCTCCCAATGGCATTACTCAATCTCGGCCTTCGGAATGGGGCGAGAGGGGGGTTAGCACGCGGAGTGAGGCCCAGGGAAAGGCAGATATGTTGAGGAAGGTGTGGAGAAAGGTTAGCACACTGAGGAGGGGATGGAGAGTGGTTAGCACACTGAGCAGAGGATGGTGGAGAGGTTAGCATGCAGGGCAGGGTAGGGGGAGAGGCTAGTACGTTGGGGAGGAGATGGGAAATGGTTAAGACACTGGCCAGGGGATGGGGAGGAGCACGCTGGCAGGGAGAGGATGGGACACTGAGCAGGGCACAGTAGGGTGGGGAGAGATTAGCACGCAGGGCAGGGTACAGGGAGAGGTTAGCCCACTGGGAGGGTACGGGGGGAGGTTAGCCTACTGGGCAGGGTATGGGGGGGGGAGGTTAGCCCACTGGGCAGGGTATGGGGGGGAGGGGGAGGTTAGTACATAGGGCAGAGTATGGGGGGAGGTTAGCCCACTGCGCAGTGTGCGGGGGCGGGATGGGGAGGTGTTAGCATGCTGGGAACAGTACGGTATGAGGTTTGGACACTGAGCAGGGGGCTGGGGATGGGGGAAGGTTAGCACAGGTTAGCACACTGGGCAGGGTAAGGGGCAAGATTAATACACTGAACAGGGGATGGGGAGAGATTAGCACACTGGGAATGATACAGGAAGTGGTTGGGACATTGAGCAGGGGACAGGAGCGGAGCGGGGGAGGAGGTCAGCACATTGGGCACGGGATGGGGAGAGGTTAGCACACTGGGAATGATACAGGAAGAGGCTGGGACACTAAGCAGGGGACAGGGGTGGAGGGGGGGGAGGAGGTTAGCATGCTGGGCAGGGGATGGGGAGAGATTGGGACACTGAGCAGGGGGCAGGGACGGAGGGGGAGGGGGTTAGCATGCTGGGCAGGGGATGGGGAGAGATTGGGACACTGAGCAGGGGACAGGGACGGAGGGGGAGGAGGTTAGCATGCTGGGCAGGGGATGGGGAGAGATTGGGACACTGAGCAGGGGACAGGGACGGAGGGGGAGGGGGTTAGCATGCTGGGCAGTTTCAGCAGCGTCGCTGGACTGTGGCCCTCTGTTTCTCACCTTTTCTCGGATTTCCAAAGCTCTCTTGCACAGCGGCTCTGCTTCCTTGTATTTTCCTCTCTTGCCAAAAAGTACAGCAAGATTATTCAAAGTGGCAGCGACCTGTGCAGGAAGGATCAAAGGGCCAGGTTAGCACGCAACGGTTTGTGTTCTGCACTCTGTAACTAGCTGGTTCTGAAGCTTCCCCAGAGTTCAGCGTTCTCCCGGTACTTCTCCTAGGACCATTTGGGTGGTGGGGTGTGTTAAACTGATTAATCAGCGTCCAGTGATCGTAGGCATGCCTGCTGGGGCCACCGTACGGTGCTCAGCAGCTTAAACACTGGCCCATTTCTCACCAACCTCTCTAATTCAGGGGCATTCCACCCAACCACAGGACCCTGTTGTTAGTCTGGCTGAGGTTAACCCACTCAACACAGAGCAGCGATTCGGTAACTAACTCAGCTTCAGTTACAGCACAGAAAGGCCATTCAGCCCAACAGCTCCAACACCACATGAGCCTTTTCCCATCCCATCAGCGTATCCTACTATGCCCTTCTCCCTCATATGCTTATCAAACTTCCCCTTAAATGCATCTATTCTGTTCACCTCAGCCAGGCCCTGTGGCAGCAGGTTCCACACCCTCACCACTCTCGAGGTAAATAAATCTCTCCTGAATTCCCAATTGACTACCTTCTACTGATGCCCCCTGGTTCTGGTCTTACCCTCGAATTACACCATCCAACACTTCCATAATCCTGAAGGTATTTATCAACACAAAATGGCGCAGGTCTTAACGCATTAAGTTAACTCACATAATTTGCATTTATGTCGCACCTTTCACGACAAGTTCAAGGCCCTAAGTGCCTATTATTTACTTTCCAAAGTAGTCAGAAACACGGAAGCCAAGCAGCGTAGAATCCCTACAATACAGAAGGAGACCACTTGGCCCATTGAGTCTGCATCGACCACAATCCCACACAGGCCCTATCCCCGTAACCCTACACATTTACCCTGCTAATCCCCCTGAGACTAAGGGGCAATTTAGCATGGCCAATCCACCTAACCCGCACATCTTTGGAGTGTGGGAAGAAACCAGAGCACCTGGAGGAAACCCACGCAGACACAGGGAGAACGTGCAAACGCCGCACAGACAGTAACCCGAGGCCGGAATCAAGCCCGGGTCCCTGGCGCTGTGAGGCAGCAATGCTAACCCACTGTGCCACGTGCCGCCCAGTGTGATAATGTGCAGCAGTGTGGTAATGACCAGATACTTTGTCTGCAGTGCAAACTGGGGGATTGAATACTGGCTAAGTCTCACTTGCTCTTCTTCGAATAGTCATTGGATGTTTTCTCACATCCATTTGAGTGGGTAGGCAGGGTTTAACATCTGATCCAAAAGATTACACCTGCGGCAGGGTGGCACTCTCTCAGTGCTGCACCGACAGTGTTAGAGTGGAAAACATGCTCAAATCTCTGTGGTTGCAGCTGGACCCACAAGCTTAAGCTTAAAATGGAAATGGTTGAGAGCTTCAGGTTTCTAGGTGTCCAGATCACAACAACCTGTCCTGGTCCCCCCACACTGACATGATAGTTAAGAAAGCCCACGAAAGCCTCCTGAGAAAGTAGAGGCAAAGAAAATTTGGCATGTCCGCTACGGCTCTCAGCAACTTTTACAGATGCACCATAGAAAGCATTCTTTCTGGTTGTATCACAGCTTGGTATGGCTCTTGCTCTGCCCAAGACCACAGGCTGAGTTAGAAAAGGTCAGAAAAGGTTAGAAAAAGGGCGGCACGGTTAGCACTGCTGCTGCACAGCTCCAGCGACCTGGGTTCGATTCCCGGCTTGGGTCACTGTCTGTGTGGAGTTTGCACATTCTCCTCGTGTCTGCGTGGGTTTCCTCCGGGTGCTCCGGTTTCCTCCCACAATCCAAAGATGTGCGGGTTAGGCTGATTGGCCACGTTAAAATTGCCCCTTAGTGTCCTGGGATGCGTAGATTAGAGGGATTAGCGGGTAGAATATGTCGGGATATGGGGGTAGGGCCTGGGTGGGATTGTGGTCGGTGCAGACTCGATGGGCAGAATGGCCTCTTTCTGTACTGTAGGGTTTCTCTGATTTCATGAACGTAGCCCAATCCATCACGCAAACCAGTCTCCCATCCATTGACTCTGTCTACACTTCCCGCTGTCTCAAAAATGCAGCCGACATAATCAACGACCCCACGCACCCCGGACATACTCACTTCCATCGGGAAAAAGATACAAAAGTCTGAGGTCACGTACCAACCGACTCAAGAACAGCTGCCATCAGTCTTTGAATGAACCTATCTTATATTAAGTTGATCTTTCTCAACACCCTAGCTATGACTGTAACATTACATTCTGCATTCTCTCCTTCCCTTCTCTATGAATGGTATGCTTTGTCTGTATAGCGCGCAAGAAACAATGCTTTTCACTGTATGTTAATACAAGTGACAATAATAAATCAAATTAAAATAAAAGTGAGAGGGGTGCTAGGCTGGGCAAAAGGTAACGTGTTGATGCTTTAATGAAGCAGGGGTTGCCTATGGAACTGCAGTCCAGTAATTATGAAGAGCACTCGAGAAAACTCAAGTGAGGCAACCTCCCCATCTTTTAACATCCACCAGCATAAAGCGCCAAAGAGCCCACTGCGTCCTGACAATCCACTTTTCCAAATCCCTTCATGACGTGGCCCCTTTCCTTGTTTGTATCCATCTCGCTCCCCTACAACCCTCCCACGTCCAATTCTGGACTCTTACATCCCCAAAATAAATCGCGCTACTGATGTCGGCTGGGACAGCAGCTGCCCGAGCCCCAGATATCGCCAGGCAGCCGCTGATCAGCCCATTGCCCAGCCAGTTACTGGCCGCACATCACAACAACAAGACTGACCGCCGGGTGATCCTGGCCTAGGGTTTTCTCCCGGATTGTCAGGGCATCGTTCAAAAGGTTTGCAGCTTCCTTGTATTTGTTCTGATCTCTGCAAAACAGGAGAGGAGGGATTGTTAGGAGGGTCTCCGAGAGGCACAGCGAAGATATAGCAAACAATTAACATCACTAACTGTCCTTGGAGCGGCTAATAAAGGACAGACAGCGAATAAAGGAAAATCTCATAGAATCGAATCCCTACAGCGCAGAAAGAGGCCATTCGGCCCATCAAGTCTGCACCAACTCTCTGACAGAGCATCTTACCCAGGCCCCACACATTTACCATGGTTAATTCCCCAAACTTATACATCTTTGGACACTAAGGGGCAATTTAGCATGGCCAATCCACCTAACCTGCACATCTTTGGAGTGTGGGAGGAAACCAGAGCACCCGGAGGAAACCCACGCAGACACGGGGAGAACATACGAAACTCCACAGAGACACCCAAGGCTGCAATCGAACCCGGATCTCTGGCGCTGTGAGGCAGCAGTGCTAACCACTGTGCGACCGTGCTGTAACCTTGCCTGAAGATGCAGATTTCCTCATTAACAAGACATCAATGGCGCCCTCTAAATCGCCCAAGGATGATGGTGCCATTGGGTAACTAAAGCAATTGCTCTACTCGGAATTTGGTCACAGAAATCAGGAGGCTCCTGGGCGGAAACATTTGAGAGGATGCCCTCAAAGCATCTCTGAAGAGGTCCAACATCCTCCCCCCTCTGCAGACCCATGCGAGACCATGGCTTGTGACTGACCAAAAATGAGAAGGTTCATTCTGGAAGACACCGGACACGGCGAGAACTCTGTTGGGAACACGCAGGCACAAGGTCAAGGCATCGGAGGGAGTGCACACACCTCATCTACCCAACGCTTCAAGCATCGTCTGCCCTGCGCGTGGCTGAGATTGTAGATCACACACGGGACTGATCAGCTATCTCAAAACCCATCAAAATAGAGTAGATGCCAGTCATCCTCGATCCTGAAGGACTGCCTAAGGTAAGCAAAGAGAGGATGTGGCAGCCGAGCCCGACACCATCTTTGGACGTGCACGTGCAGTAATGGCCAATGGACAGTAATTAGAAGTTAGAATCTCATGCAGTATTATATTCCTTAATGCACGGGGTACTGCCCCAGCTGTGAAGAGCTGATTCATTGAATTCATTTTTACAGATGCACCATACAATACATCCCTTCTGGATGTATCACAGCTTGGTCTGGGGCTCCTGTTCTGACCAAGACTGCAAGAAACTACAAAGGGTTGTGAATGTAGCCCAATCCATCACACAAACCAGCCTCCCATCCATTGATTCTGTCTACACTTTCCGCGGCCCCGGGAAAAGCAGCCGGCATAATCAAGGACCCCACGCACCCCGGACATTCTTTCTTCCACCTTCTTCCGTCGGGAAAAAGATACAAAAGTCACGTACCAATCAACTCAAGAACAGCTTCTTCCCTGCTGCTGCTCAGACTTTTGAATGGACCTACCTTATATTAAGCTGATCTTTCTCTGCACCCTCGCTGTGACTGTGACAGTGTATTGTGCACCCTCTCCTTTCCTTCTCCCCATGTACTCTATGAATGGTATGCTTTGTATAGCGCGCAAGAAACAATACTTTTCACTGTATTCCAATACATGTGACAATAATAAATCAAATCAAATCAAAAGTCTCTCCCCAACTCTGCAACCTCCTCCATCTCTTGAAGCCTCTGAAATCTCCAAATCCCAAACTTTTATCATTCCACCATTGTCAGTGGCGCCTTTGTCGGTCTGGGCCCCGAGCTCTGGAATTCCCTGTCTAAACTTTTCCCCCCTCTCAGTATGAAAAGATGATGCTGGGTGACATCTTGACTTGCGGGTGTCTGCATTGCAAAGATGGTCTCACGATATCATTAGGTAGGGAACTCCAGGAGTTCTGCCCAGCAATAAGGCACGATGGCACAGTGGTTAGCACTGCTGCCTCACAGAACCAGGGACCCGGGCTTCAATTCCGGCCTTGAGACACTGTCTGAGGAGTCTGCACGTTCTTCCCGAGTCTGCGTGGATTTCCTCCGGTTTCCTCCTACGATCCGAAGGATGTGCAGTTAAGGTGGATTGGCCATGCTAAATTGCCCCTTAATGTTTCCTCCCACAGTCCAAAGATGTGCGGGTTAGGTTGGTTGGCCGTGCTAAATTGACCCTCGTGTCAGGGGGATGAGCTGGGTAAATATGTGGGGTCACGGGGATAGGGCCTTGGTAGGATATTGTGGTTGTTGCAGACTCGAATGGTCAGCCCATCGAGCCCATCAATCCCACCCAGGCCCTATCCCCACAACCCCTGCTACTTTATATTTACCCTGCTACTCCCTCTAAACTAAGCATCCCGGGACAGTAAGGGGCAATTTAGCATGGCCAATCAGCCTAACCCACACATCTTTGGAGTGTGGGAGGAAACTGGAGCACCCCGAGGAAACCCACGCAGACACGGGGAAACCGGGGCACCTGGAGGAAACCCACACAGACACGGGGAGAATGAACAAACTCCACAGAGTCAGTAACCCAAGCCGGGAATTGAACCCAGGTCCTTGGAGCTGTGAGGCAGCAGTGCTAACCGCTGTGCCACCGCGCCGCCCGCTATTCTATGATAATTCTTCAGCCTGCTGCCAGAGATGAACACTCACTGTGGTGTAGGAGTCTGGAGCCAAATCGAGAATTAACGTTTTAGCCCGGTTCCATCTCCTGTACCCCCTGTTTATATCATGCACACCAAATGGTGAACTTTGGGATTGAGCGGGGGGGGGGGAGGGGGGTTGGTGGAGGAACCTGATAATTCCAGTCACCGGGAAGAAGAGACCTTGTTCTAACCTTTTCCTAAGCAGCAAGTCGCTCACATACCCACGCTCTGGTCCTGGAGATGAAATACAATGTGGGGTTAGGTTGTGGGGGAAAGGAAGAGGCAGATAGGAAATAAAAATCTAAAGAGTAGGGAAAAAGTAATAAAACAGAAAAGATGCGCGATGTGGGGCTGCTTGCTGGAATGAAACTCTCTCATTTTCCTTGTGGAGAAGCACATTTTTCTCTTCTACCCTTCCTCTTTTCAGCCTCTTTGTGTCCTCCTCACAGCTTCTATTCCCACCTTTATTTATTTTTTCTTTATTTAGTTTATTTTTAAAATTAGTTTCACAAGTAAGGCTTACATTAACAGTGCAATGAAGTTACTGTGAGAATCCCCTCGTCGCCACACTCCGGCGCCTGTTTGGGTTTACTGAGGGAGAATTTAGCACGGCCAATGCACCCTAACCAGCACATGTTTCGGACTGTGGGAGGAAACCGGGGCACCCGGAGGAAACCCATGCAGACATGGGGAGAACATGCAAACTCCACACAGACAATGACCCGATCTGGCAATCGAACCTGGGTCCCTGGTGCTGTGAGGCAGCAGTGCTAACCACTGTCCCTTGTTTTGTATCATCAGAAAAATTAGATACAATACTCTCTGTCTAAATCATTATTATAAATTGTATTTTTGAGAGAACTTATGAGAGAACTTATATATGAGAGAACTTCTTCTCTCAGAGGGTAGTGAATCTCTGGAATTCTCTGCCCTTTGAAGTGGTGGAGGCTACCTCGTTGAATATCTTTAAATCACGGGTAGATAGATTTCTGATCGATAAGGGAATTATAGGGTATGGGGAGCAGGCGGGTAAGTGGAACTGATTCGCTTCAGATCAGCCATGATCTTGTTGAATGGCGGGGCAGGCCCGAGGGGCTAGATGGCCTACTCCTGCTCCTATTTCTTATGTTCTTATATAGTTGAGGCCCCAGTTCTAATCCTTACAGAATTCCACTGGTCATTTAATGTTATATTAATTCTATTGCGAAGGTTAAGGATAAACAGGTGGAGGTTGTTGACTGATCAAGTATCCAGAGCACATATAAAGAGAGACTGCCCCTTTAAGAGGCAGCTAACTTGTTTATTAGTTAATTTGTTTATTTTTATTGGTTAGAGAGTATAAAGAGACATTCCCTTCAAGGGTTGGGTCTTTACTTTAATTGGTTTAATTCTTTATTTGACTTACTCAAGGGTATAAAAACAGACTGGTGACAGCTAGTTAGCTTGGATGGTTGGAGCATTGTGCTAATAATGCCAAAGTTGAGGATTTGATATCCTTAAACTGGCCAGTGTACCTGTTCTAAAATAATCGGAGGCGTTCATCAGTCCATTAGTTTATTTGATACACAAAAGAATACCAAGGGGGACTGCTGGGACACTGGGTTGGTTAATAAGTTCAGCCAGTGGGCGATTGAGGGGGCCCTCCGACCCCCTGACTGTCTGCCCCTCTACCATGGCTACATTTGCGGCCGGTTGTCCCGAGAGAGGGAGCACACAGAGTCGACCAGAGTCTACTCTCGAACACATTTCTGTGGCTTTGGAGTCACAGGTAGGCCAAACGAGATAAGGACGGTAAATTTCGTTCTCTAAAGGACGTTAGTGAACCAGATGGGTTTTTAGTGGTTAGCGCTGCTGCCTCACAGCGCCAGGGACAGATACGATTCCCAACCTCGGGTCACTGTCTGGGTGGAGTTTGCACATTCTCCCCGTGTCTGCGTGGGGTTCCTCTGGGTGCTCCGGTTTCCTCCCGCAGTCCAAAGATGTGCTGGCTTTGTTGCATTGGCCATGCTAAATTCTCCCTCAGTGTACCCGAACAGGTTCTGGAGTGTGGCGACTAGGGGATTTTCACAGTAACTTCATTACAGTGTTAATGTAAACCTTACTTGTGACTAATAAATAAACTTTAAGACTTTAACTTTTAAGACAATCGACAATGGTTTCATGGTCATCAGTAGATTCTTAATTCCAGATTTTTTTTACTGAATTTAAATTCCGCCATCTGCCGTGGCGGGATTCGAACCCGGGTCCACAGAACATTAGCTGAGTTTCTAGATTAAAAGTCTAGCCGATAATACCATGAGACCATTGCCTCCCCTAACCTACACATCTTGGGACATTAAGGGGCAATTGATCATGGCCGATCCACCTAATGTGCACATCTTTGCCCTCTTTTTAGATCAAACCAAATATGTGCACATCTTTGCACAGTGGGAGGAAACTGGAGCACCCGGAGGAAACCCACGTAGGCACAGGGGGGAACGCGCAGACTCCGCACAGACAGTGACCCTGGCTGGAATCGAACCCAGATCCCTGACGCTGTGAGGCAGCAGTGCTAACCCACTGTGCCGCTCCTATGATAACGTCAAGGAAAACAATCATCTTTACACCAAATGAGTCTGAGTGATCTGAAAAGCATTAATCCAATTCTGGGACAAAGGAAAGCCTGTTAAAATCCTGATGACCTCTGTAAACCCCTCAACAGCATTAATGCCTTTAGGTGCTCAGGATCCTCTTAGAGAACTAAATATAGTTAATCTGCTGCAAACATTCACCTGGAGAAGACCCAATTTTCAGATGTTTGAGGGAAATGAAAGAATAATACTGATTCTTTTGCTCAGATGTTTGCGATTTGGACACAAGTTCACAGCAAAAGGAAGACTCAAGGCGTGGGACTAAGATCTCCCAATTATTCAGCGTCCTGAACCAAGGTGTAATCTTACTATAATTATGCATCTAGCGATGGGAGTACTTTAACAAAAAGTAAGACACTGCAGCTGCTGCTTGAGGTCTGAATTTAAAAGCAGAAAAATGTTGGAAACGGTCGGCGGGTCTGGCAGCATCCATGGAGTGAGGAACAGAGTTAACGTTTCAGGTTGATAACTTACATCGGAACTGCAAGTTGGATTTAACCGTTTACCGGTATCTGTATTTTAGTTTCTTTTTAATCAACTCTAATGCCAGCATTTTACATTGAGATGGAGGCCAGAGTGCCTGGATGGACAGCCCAATTGGTATTTGCCTTGTGTGGAAAGGAGCTATTCTGTTACCTTTAATGACTGGTTATTGGAAAGGGAACTCATTGCAGGCACAGCGTTTACCTGCTGCAAGAAGAGAGGACGAGCCCTAAACTGTCTTCAAATGAAAGGACAACTTACTACATAATTTAAACAGGTTTTCAAGTAGTACAAGGAAGGTTAAGTCCTGAAGACCACAAGCTATGACAATAGGAAAAGAAGCACAGTTTCAACGAGCTACGAGCTCCAGGGTCGATTCTCGTACAAGTACTGATATTCTCCCAGGGACCCCCAGCAACTGCTGACATGCTCCCCAGGGACCCCCTGTAAATACTGACACACTCCCCAGGGACCCCCTGTAAATACTGACACACTCCCCGGGGACCCCCCTGTAAATACTGACACACTCCCAAGGAGCCCCTGTAAATACTGACACACTACCCAGGGACCCCCTGTAAATACTGACACACTCCCTGGGGACCCCCCTGTAAATACTGACACACTCCCAAGGAGCCCCTGTAAATACTGACACACTACCCAGGGACCCCCTGTAAATACTGACACACTCCCCAGGGACCCGCTGTCAATACTGACACACTCCCCAGGGACCCCCTGTAAATACTGACACACTCCCCGGGATCCTCTGCAAATACTGACACACTCCCCAGGGACCCCCTGCAAATATTGACACACTCCCCAGGGACCCCCTGCAAATACTGACACACTCCCCAGGTACCCCCTGCAAATACTGACACACTCCCCAGGGACCCCCTGCAAATACTGACATACTCCCCGGGAACCCCTTCTAAATACTGACACACTCCCCAGGGACCCCCTGCAAATACTGACATACTCCCCGGGAACCCCTTCTAAATACTGACACACTCCCAAGGACCCCCTGTAAATGCTGACACACTCCCCAGGAACCCCTTCTAAATACTGACACACTACCCGGGAACCCCCCGCAATGAATGACACATTCCCTGGGGACACTCTGTAAATACTGACACACTCCCCGGGGACACCCTGTAAATACTGACATACTCCCCAGGGATCCCCTGTAAATAGTGACACACTCCCCGGGGACCCCCTGCAAATACTGACACATTCCCCGGGGACCCCCCTGTAAATACTGACACACTCCCCGGGGACCCCCCTGTAAATACTGACACACTCCCAAGGAGCCCCTGTAAATACTGACACACTCCCCGGGATCCCCTGTAAATACTGACACACTCCCCGGGATCCCCTGTAAATACTGACACACTCCCCAGGGACACCCTGTAAATACTGACACACTCCCCAGGGATCCCCTGCAAATACTGACACACTCCCCGGGGACACCCTGCAAATACTGACACACTCCCCGGGGACCCCCTGTAAATACTGACGCACCCCCAGGGACCCCCTGTAATTACTAACACACTCCCCAGGGACCCTCTGTAAATACTGACACTCTCCCCGGGGACACTGTAAATACTGACACACTCCCCAGGGACCCTCTGTAAATACTGACACTCTTCCAAGGAGCCCCTGTAAATACTGACACACTCCCCGGGGACACTGTAAATACTAACACACTCCCCGGGGACCCTCTGTAAATAAACAAAGAACAAAGAACAGTACAGCACAGGAAACAGGCCCTTCGGCCCTCCAAGCCTGTGCCGCTCCTTGGTCCAACTAGACCAATCGTTTGTATCCCTCCATTCCCAGGCTGCTCATGTGGCTATCCAGGTAAGTCTTAAACGATGTCAGCGTGCCTGCCTCCACCACCCTACTTGGCAGCGCATTCCAGGCCCCCACCACCCTCTGTGTAAAAAACGTCCCTCTGATATCTGAGTTATACTTCGCCCCTCTCAGCTTGAGCCCGTGACCCCTCGTGATCGTCACCTCCGACCTGGGAAAAAGCTTCCCACTGTTCACCCTATCTATACCCTTCATAATCTTGTACACCTCTATTAGATCTCCCCTCATTCTCCGTCTTTCCAAGGAGAACAACCCCAGTCTACCCAATCTCTCTTCATAGCTAAGACCCTCCATACCAGGCAACATCCTGGTAAACCTTCTCTGCACTCTCTCCAATGCCTCCACGTCCTTCTGGTAGTGCGGCGACCAGAACTGGACGCAGTACTCCAAATGTGGCCTAACCAGCGTTCTATACAGCTGCATCATCAGACTCCAGCTTTTATACTCTATACCCCGTCCTATAAAGGCAAGCATACCATATGCCTTCTTCACCACCTTCTCCACCTGTGTTGCCACCTTCAAGGATTTGTGGACTTGCACACCTAGGTCCCTCTGTGTTTCAATACTCCTGATGACTCTGCCATTTATTGTATAACTCCTCCCTACATTATTTCTTCCAAAATACACACTCCCCAGGGATCCCTGTAAATACTGACACTCTCCCCGGGGACACTATAAATACTAACACACTCCCCGGGGACCCTCTGTAAATACTGACACACTCCCCAGGGACCCACTGTAAATACTGACACTCTCCCCGGGGACCCCCTGTAAATACTAACACACTCCCCGGGGACCCTCTGTAAATACTGACACTCTCCCCGGGGACACTGTAAATACTGACACTCTCCCCGGGGACCCTCTGTAAATACTGACACTCTCCCCAGGACACTGTAAATACTGACACTCTCCCCGGGGACACTGTAAATACTGACACACTCCCCAGGGACCCACTGTAAATACTGACACTCTCCCCGGGGACCCCCTGTAAATACTAACACACTCCCCGGGGACCCTCTGTAAATACTGACACTCTCCCCGGGGACACTGTAAATACTGACACACTCCCCAGGGACCCTCTGTAAATACTGACACTCTCCCAAGGAGCCCCTGTAAATACTGACACACTCCCCGGGACCCCCTGTAAATACTAACACACTCCCCGGGGACCCTCTGTAAATACTGACACTCTCCCCGGGGACACTGTAAATACTGACACACTCCCCAGGGACCCTCTGTAAATACTGACACTCTCCCAAGGAGCCCCTGTAAATACTGACACACTCCCCGGGGACACTGTAAATACTAACACACTCCCCGGGGACCCACTGTAAATACTGACACTCTCCCCGGGGACCCCCTGTAAATACTAACACACTCCCCGGGGACCCTCTGTAAATACTGACACTCTCCCCGGGGACACTGTAAATACTGACACACTCCCCAGGGACCCTCTGTAAATACTGACACTCTCCCAAGGAGCCCCTGTAAATACTGACACACTCCCCGGGACCCCCTGTAAATACTAACACACTCCCCGGGGACCCTCTGTAAATACTGACACTCTCCCCGGGGACACTGTAAATACTGACACACTCCCCAGGGACCCTCTGTAAATACTGACACTCTCCCAAGGAGCCCCTGTAAATACTGACACACTCCCCGGGGACACTGTAAATACTAACACACTCCCCGGGGACCCTCTGTAAATACTGACACTCTCCCCGGGGACACTGTAAATACTAACACACTCTGGAGATTCTACTGTAAATACTGTCGCACTCCCCGGCTCTAGGTGCTGACACATAATTTTTCTATTATAAATGTTGTGTTTTTAAATAAAAATTCAGCACACCTGTTATTAGGTGGGCAATTTAAAGAAATACTCAACAGAAAATTTTGTTTGAGGAAATTATTTTAAAAAGAGTACACCGCAACAGCGAAAATGTACCGGTAACTCAATAAAGACAGAGAGGCAGAAACTCATATCCCTGCAACCTCCGTGCTTGTATGAAATGGTCAGAACAACAAAAAAGCAAGTTGATGTTTTGACTAAGAGGATCACACAAGGTGCAAGCTGATGTAATAAGTATAATAATCTCGCCGTGGCCAGGCTCCAGTCACCTTTATTTATAAAGTGCCTCTTGGCTGTTACAGAGTGCAGGTCAAGCCTCGGACTCCTTAGACTTCTGGCTTGAGTGGAGCCAGCTGGTTTTAACAACACCGCGCCCCCCCCCTCCCCCCACCTTCCCTCCCACCTCCCACCCACCACAGCTGTACCTTCCCTATTGTGCAAGCCTCCGATTGCCCAATCGAGGAGCTCGTACTCTACAAGCCTCATGGGGAGAGATCTATTGACGATTCCCCCCAACCCCTCCTCCCCCACCCCGAGGACAATAAGGTACAACAACAGCAAATGCTGTAAAATCTCAGCAGGTCTGACAATCTGTGGAGAGAGAATAGAGCACTGCTGCCTCACAGTGTCAGGGACTCGGGTTCAATCCCGTCCTTGGGTGACTGTCTGTGCGGAGTCGGCACGTTCTCCTCGTGTCCAGGTGGGTTTCCTCTGGGTGCTCCGGTTTTCTCCCACAGTCCAAAGATGTGCGGGTTAGGTGGATTGGCCATGCTAAATTGCCCCTTCGTGTCCAAAGATATACAGGTTAGGTGGATTGGCCATGTTAAATTGCCCCTTAGTGTCCAAAGATGTGCCGGTTAGGTGGATTGGCCATGCTAAATTGCCCCTTAGTGTCCAAAGATGTGCCGGTTAGGTGGATTGGCCATGCTAAATTGCCCCTTAGTGTCCAAAGATGTGCAGGTTTAGGTGGATTGGCCATGCTAAATTGCCCCTTCGTGTCCAAAGATATACAGGTTAGGTGGATTGGCCATGTTAAATTGCCCCTTAGTGTCCAAAGATGTGCCGGTTAGGTGGATTGGCCATGCTAAATTGCCCCTTAGTGTCCAAAGATGTGCCGGTTAGGTGGATTGGCCATGCTAAATTGCCCCTTAGTGTCCAAAGATGTGCAGGTTTAGGTGGATTGGCCATGCTAAATTGCCCCTTAGTGTCCAAAGATGTGCAGGTTTAGGTGGATTGGCCATGCTAAATTGCCCCTGCCCCTAGGGAATTGTGGTCAGTGCAGACTCGATGGGCCAAATGGCCTTCTTCTGCACTGTTAGGGGTTCCACGATTTTAGCGTTTCTAGAGTCGAAACATTGGCTCTATTCCTTCTCAGTAAGAAGTCTGACAACACCAGGTTAAAGTCCAACAGGTTTATTTGGTAGCAAACGCCACTATTCCTTCTCCACAGATGATGTCAGACCTGCTGAGATTTTCCAGCATTTTCTGTTTCAATTTCCGATTCCAACATCCGCAGTATTTTGCCTTTGTAACAGGGGAATTTCACAGTAACTTCACTGCAGTGTTAATGTTAGCCTTACTTGTGACTAATAAATAAATAAACTTAAAACTTAAATAAACTTTATAATAAATAAGTCAGGCCCATTGACCTAAGTGACCAGTCCTATTGTCCCGACAGTCGGAGTGTTAAGCAAGCCTGTGGCTCTGGAGCAATGAAGGGGCCATACCTGTAGACCAAGGCAAGAATATTTAGCATGGTGGCTACATCAGGGTGGTTGTGGCCTGACGTTTTCTCCAGGTCCTCCAGTGCTTGTTTACAGAGGGGGACAGCCACTTCATAGCGGCCTTGTGAAGCATACTGTATGACCAGGTTGTGCAGGGTCCGCAGTCGTGCAGGGATCTCGTAGCCGCCCTGCTGGGCTGCAGCTGCTGCGCTGCTGTGCGGTTGGTGTACTGCAACACACAAGGAGAGAAATCAATCACTCGCGCGCTCAGCGTCCCCTCTCTCTCTCTCTCGATAAACACTACTTCCTACTCCAAACCGTCTTCCCTCCCCACAATGACTTGCGCTCACGGCCCTCACTTACCTCTTCCAAGGAGGCCTAACTGAGCTGAGGCAACAAGTATCGTAAGTAGTCTCGCAACGCCAGGTTAAAGTCCAACAGGTTTATTTGGTAGCACGAGCTTTCGGAGCACTGCCCCTTCATCAGGTGATGAAGGAGCGGCGCTCCGAAAGCTCGTGCTACCAAATAAACCTGTTGGACTTTAACCTTGGTGTTGTGAGACTACTTACTGTGTCTACCCCAGTCCAACGCTGGCAACTCCACATCATGGCAACAAGTATCGACAGAGGATTCAGTCACTGCCAAAGCCGAGGTCCTCAGTCTAAATTGACTATTAACTGGAATTTAACTCAACAGCCACGTCACACAATCATTACAGCATGGGAGGAGGCCATTGGGCCCATCACGTCTGCACCAGCTCCATGAATGCGCAATTCACCTAGTTCCATTCTCCTGCCTTCTCCCCGTAGCCCTACACATTCTTCCTTCTCAGATAACTACCCAATTCCCTATTGAATGCTTAAATTGAACCAGCCTCCACCACACTCTTGGGCATTGCATTCCAAACCCGACCTCTCGCTAAAAGAGAGAGTTTCTCCTCACATCACTTTTGCTTCTTTCTTTAAATCCGTGCCCTCTCTGTCTCCATCCTTCCATGAGTGGGAACAGTTTCTCCCTCTATACTCTGTGGAGACCCTTCATGATTCTGAACACCTCTGTGAGATCTCCTCTCAAACTTCTTAAGGAAAACAGTCCTAACATAGAAACATAGGAGATAGGAGCCATTTGGCCCTTCGAGCCTGCTCTGCCATTCATCACGATCATGGCTGATCGTCCAACTCAATAGCCTAATCCTGCTTTCTCCCCATAACCTTCGATCCCGTTCACCCCAAGTGCTATATCCAGCCGCCTCTTGAATACATTCAATGTTTTGGCATCAACTCCTTCCTGTGGTAATGAATTCCACTGGCTCACCACTCTTTGGGTGAAGAAATGTCTCCTCACCTCCGTCCTAAATGGTCTACCCCGAATCCTCAGACTGTGACCCCTAGTTCTGGACTCCCCCTTCATTGGGCGTATCCTTCCTGCATCTACCCTATGAAATCCCCCCCCCCTTCATTTGTCTGAACTCCAGCATAAACCTCTCCAGTATAAACAGTGTGGCTACAAGAGCAGGTCAGAGGCTGGGAACTTTGCGGTGAGTAACTCACCCGCTGACTTCCCGAAGCCTGTCCACAAGGTACAAGTCAGGAGTGAGATGGAATACTCTCCACTTGCCTGATTGAGTGTGGCTCCAACAACACTCATGAAGGTCAAAGCCATCGGGGACAAAGCAGCCCCGCTTGATTGGCACCCCAACTACCTCCTTCAACAACCTCCACCATTGACGCAGCAGTGTACACCATCTACAAGATGCACTGCAGCAACGTACCATGATTCCTTTGACAATATCTTCCAAACCTCCGACTTCTACTGCCTAGAAGACCAAGGGCAGCTGGCATCTGGGAACACCACTATCTGAAAGCCTCCTCACCCACCACCCTGACTTAAAATAAATCACTGCTCCTTCAGTGTTGCTCGGTCAAAATGCTGGCACTCAGATCAAGGTGACCCACCACCAGATTCTCTAGCCAGCAACCCCAGCAGCCGCTCCCACTAAGACTGGTTAATTCAACACAGACTGGGGTCAAACATGAGACCCTTTCTGACCTGTATAACTCAGCGACTTCACTTAGAGGAAATATTGACTTGGGAGTCCTTGGGAGAAGTTCGCCCAAGATCGCTTCACCTGGCACAATGAAAAAAAAGGTGTGGCCTCCTTCGAATATTCAGAAAACGCAAGGAGAGTTGTCTCAAGGGACTGCGGAACTGTACAAAAAAAAAAATCAGCAGAAAGACTTTGCCTCAAGTGTGTAAGCAGCACAATCAAGTACAGGCCTCAGTCCCTAGACGCGTTTGTCAATTTTTTTTGAGCCCTGAATTTCATCCTGTTCCGGATCGAGGTTGCAGCTAAAACATAAAGGCTGCCTGGCCTATCAGCCCGCCTGCCGACCGTAACAGCAGACGGGCAACATAAAATTCCAGTCAATTGCTGCTTAATTAATCTTAATTTGCTTCGCCATTGTCAGCAGGGCCGCTTCCAACTCGAACCCGACATCTTCTCACACAAATATACACGCTTCCAGATCGGGCTCACGCCCAAGCTTGATACATAGGTCGGGCGGCACGGTAGCACAGTGGTTAGCACTGCTGCTTCACAGCTCCAGGGTCCCGGGTTCGATTCCCGGCTCGGGTCACTGTCTGTGTGGAGTTTGCACATTCTCCTCGTGTCTGCGTGGGTTTCCTCCGGGTGCTCCGGTTTCCTCCCACAGTCCAAAGATGTGCGGGTTAGGTTGATTGGCCAGGTTAAAAATTGCCCCTTAGAGTCCTGGGATGTGTAGGTTAGAGGGATTAGCGGGTAAAAATATGTGGGGGTAGGGCCTGGGTGGGATTGTGGTCGGTGCAGACTCGATGGGCCGAATGGCCTCCTTCTGCACTGTAGGGTTTATATATATGATTATACAATTCTGGCCCAAAACTGGACTCAGTACTCCAGATGTGGTCTCAGTAATCATAGAAACCCTACAGTGCAGAAGGAGGCCATTCGGCCCATCGAGTCTGCACCGACCACAATCCCACCCAGGCCCTACCCCCCTATCCCTACATGTTTTACCCGCTAATCCCTCTAACCTACGCATCTCAGGACTCTAAGGGGCAATTTATAGCCTGGCCAATCAACTTAACCCGCACATCTTTGGACTGTGGGAGGAAACCGGAGCACCCGGAGGAAACCCACGCAGGCACGAGGAGAATGTGCAAACTCCACACAGACAGTGACCCGAGCCGGGAATCGGACCCAGGTCCCTGGCGCTGTGAAGCAGCAGTGTTAACCACTGTGCTACCGTGCCGCCCTGTACAACTGCAGCAGAACTTCTCTATTTTAATATTCCATTCCCCTTGCGATAAACAACATTCCATTTGCCTTCCTAATTGCTTGTGACACTTGTATACTAACTTGCAGTTGTCTCTTAATGAAATAACTTGGCAAACCACTAAACACAGGAACACAAGAAATAGGAGCAGGAGTCAGCTACCAAGCCCTTCCAGCTTGCCCTACATGGCTGATCTATGCTGCTCAATTCCTGTTCTGTACCATTTCGTGATTTCCACTCCATCTGACGAAGGAGCAGCGCTCCGAAAGCTAATGGTATTTGCTACCAAATAAACCTGTTGGACTTTAACCTGGTGTTGTTACTGTCTGTACCATTTCCCCATAGCCCTCTATTCCTCGATCTATCAAATATTTATCCACCTCCACTTTAAGTACTTCTAATGATCCAGCCTCCAGCATCCTTTGGGGCAGAGAGTCCCAGAGGTTCACCACCCCCTGTGAGAAGAAATTCCTATGCCCCTCAGTTTTAAATGACCGGTCCTTTATCTTATAGCTCTGTCCCCTTGTTCGAGACGCTCCCACTCGTGAACCCATCTCACCATCTACCCTGTCAAGCCCCCTCAGGATCTTCTACATTTGAATAAGGTCACCCCTCACTCTTCTAAACTCCAAGGGATACAGACCCGGATCATTTAGTCTCACTTGATAGGACAACTCGAGGAGTTAACCTGGTAAATCTTCTTTGGACTGCCTCCAATGTTACTATACCCTTTTTTAGCTAAGGGGACCAAAGCTGTATACAGTATTGCAGGTGAGGCCTCACCAACCCCCTGTACAATTGCAACAAAACCTCCCCATTTTTAAACTCCAACCCTTTTGCAATAAAGGCCAAAATGCCGTTTGCCTTCTTAACTAGAATCATAGAATCCCTTCAGTGCAGAAGGAGGCCATTCGGCCCATTGAGTCTGCACCGACCACAACCCCACCCAGGCCCTATTCCCGTAACCCCACATATTTATCCTGCTAATCCCCCTGACACTAGGGTCAATTTAGCACGGCCAATCAACCTAACCTGCTCATCTTTCGGACTGTGGGAGGAAACCGGAGCACCCGGAGGAAACCCACGCAGACACGGGGGGAACTCCGCACAGACAGTCACCCCCGAGGCCAGAGTCGAACGTGGGGTCTCTGGCACTGTGAGGCTGCAGCGCTGACCACTGCGCCGCCTTGCCACCCTTGACTTGCTGCACAAGCCTGCTCGCATTCTGTGGTTCAAAATAATAATGTGTGAGTAATTGCTGCAACATTCGCAGCGCTGCTCGGAGTGCGGGTGGCCTTGACAAGCGGCACCCTAAATTCCTGAGGGCATGTTTTTTCAAAAAGAATTACTGGATCAGAGAAGACTGTTCAAGGAGGATAGGAAGGAGGAAACATTAATTATTTAATCTAAAAAGGAAGGTGAAATGAGACAGCCACCTAGCTCTCTGTAAACTTCCACCTACCAAAGCCAACCAGGTATCCAGCGTTGTATAAAACAACAAACAGCAACATGTTTCAGTCTGAACCCTTCAATTATCCCCACCCTTTGTTTGTCAGTTGTCTCCATTCCTTTTATCAGATCATTTTTCATCTTTCAGGTGCAGAGTCTTGCCTGCTTTTTACTTTTTGGGATTTTTTCCAAACAAAAACCCTTCTGGATCATCTCCCAGTATGGGTGGTTTGTTTTGTATGCTCAGTCACGTCTCGCAAGTTTGGGGGGCGGGGGGGGGGGGGGGGGGGGGGAAGGTGGAACCTGAATTTTCTTTCAAAAGGGAAGCAATGAAATGCAAACGTTAGCTCCCGTAAGGCGTGCAGGGTACGTACGTTGAGTCGGCTCATCCTCATTGGGGAACAGGTCATCCAGTGGCCCCTTCTCGAACTCACTGACTTTATCTTCCTGTCAAACAGAGAAGGGAAGCGGGAAGAACAGTCGTGAGAGAATACATTACCACAGTGACTATGCTTCAAAATGTGCCTCCGTTGAGTGTAAGGTTTTTTGGGATATCTTGTGGCTGTGAAAGTGACCCCTTGATAAAGGAGGCTTGATTTTCAACACCCCACTGTCAGGAACGGGGGGGGGGGGGGGGGGGGGGGGGGGCGCGCGCGGGAGGGAGCGGTGCACTTTGATTATAGCACTCCGAGAATCATAGAATCCCTACAGTGCAGAAGGAAGCCATTTGGCCCATTGAGCCTCCACCGAGAACTATCCCACCCAGGCCCTATCCCGTAACCCCACATATTTACCCTGCCAGTCCCCCTGACACTAGCAATTTAGCATGGCCAATCCAACTAACCTGCACATCTTTGGACACGAAGGGACAATTTAGCACGGCCAATCCACCTAACCTGCACATCTTTGGACACTAAGGGGCAATTTAACATGGCCAATCCACCTAACCTGCACATCTTTGGACACTAAGGGGCAATTTAACATGGCCAATCCAACTAACCTGCACATCTTTGGACACTAAGGGACAATTTAGCATGGCCAATCCACCTAACCTGCACATCTTTGGACACTAAGGGGCAATTTAACATGGCCAATCCACCTAACCCGCACATCTTTGGACACGAAGGGACAATTTAGCATGGCCAATCCAACTAACCTGCACATCTTTGGACACGAAGGGACAATTTAGCACGGCCAATCCACCTAACCTGCACATCTTTGGACACTAAGGGGCAACTTAGCATGGTTAATCCACCTAAACTGCACATCTTTGGACACTGATATATTAGTGTGACAAGTAGGCTTACTTTAACACTGCAATGAAGTTACTGTGAAAATCCCCTAATCGCCACACTCCAGTGCCTGTTCGAGTACACTGAGGGAGAATTTAGCATGGCCAGCGCACCCTAACCAGCACGTCTTTCGGACTGCGGAAGAAACCGGAGCACCCGGAGGAAACCCACGCAGACACAGGGAGAACATACAGATCCCCACACAGTCACCCAAGCCGGGAATCAGCAGTGCTAACCACTGTGCCACCAGGAAAAAAGGGAAGAAATAAAGAAAAAAAATGGTCGAATCATATAGCACAGGTGGTGACCATTCAGCCCATCATAACTGTGTTGGCTCCTTGAAAGAGCTCCAATTAGTCCCACTCCTCTGCCCAAAGCCCCTTCAAATTTCCTTCAGTTGAAGAACTGGAGCGTAGGAGGATGAGGGGGTGACCTTATAGAGGTTTATAAAATCATGAGGGGCAGAGATAAGGTGAATAGCCAAGGTCTTCTCCCCAGGGTAGGGGAGTCCAAAACTAGGGGGTATAGGTTTAGGGTGAGAGGGGAAAGATTTAAAAGGGATCTGCAGGGCAACTTTTTCACACACAGGGTGGCACGTATATGGAATGAGTTGCCAGAGGAGGTGGAAGAGGCGAATACAATTACAACATTTAAAAGACATTGGACAGGGACATGGATAGGAAAGGTTTGGAGGGATATGGGCCAAAGACAGGCAAATGGGACTAATTCAGTTAGAAAACCTGGCCAGTATGGATGCGTTGGGCCGAAGGGCCTGTTCCGTGCTGTATTTCTCTATGACTCTAGAGTCACAGAGGTTTACAGCATGGAAACAGGCCCTTCAGCCCAAATTGTCCGTGCCGCCCAGTTTTTACCACGAAGCTAGTCCAAATTGCCCGCGTTTGGCCCATGTCCCTTTATACCCATCTCACCCATGTAACTCTAAATGCTTATTAAAAGACAAAATTGTACCCGCCTCTACTACTACCTCTGGCAGCTTGTTCCATATACGCACCAAAGTCTGTGTGATAAAATTGCCCCTCTGCACCTTTTTGAATCTCTCCTCTCTCACCTTTAACCTATGCCCTCTGGTTTTAGACACTCCTACCGTTTGGGAAGAGATGTTGGGGGCGATTCTCCCAAAAAAATTCAAAGTGTCAAATTGCATGAAAAGTATGTGGAGTAAATCCTGGTGGTCAGCGGGCGGGGCCTATTTCTGCCCAAGAGGCTGGCAGCATAGCGCTGAGTGGGCCATAGCGCGTGTGCTGATCTGCCAGAGCCGTGATCGGCGCGTGCGCAGTAGCCCTGCACTGCCGGCCTCCCGATCGCTGGCCAGTCCCGTGACCCCCGCAACGCCGGCCCCCTCACCCCTCCCCACGGCCTGATCGCTGGCCCCATGAATATGTCCGGGTCCAGCCTTGACCCCGCCAACCCCCACCCCCCGGCCCGCCTCGATCTCTTCCCACCCCCCACAGATCCCACCCCTCCCCATGCCACCAATTCCACCCCCCCCCCCCCGACCATAAACCAGCCCCCGCCCCGCAGCCCCGAACTCCTCCCAGCAGGCTGCCCGCCCCCACCCCAATGGCCAGCCCCGAACGCTGACCTCCCACCCTCCCCCACCGATCCCGACTGCAGAGTAGCAGCGGGACCCCCCCCACCCCCACTGATTGCTCCCAGAGGCCCTGCCCCATCAAGCTCCACCCCTTTGGCACTGCTCCATGCCCAGTGGGCAGTGCCAAGGTGCCCTTGGGGGCCCAGGTTGGCACTGGCAAGGTGCCAATGCCAAGGAGGCAGTCTCCCGGTGCCCGCAAGTGGGGAGCTACTGTAAACCCCGCTGGAGTGAAATACTCCTGGTAGGGTAGGGGGGGAGATGTTAGCAGGTCCGGAGATTCCAGTCCTGGGCTTACTAATGGCATTGAAATGATATGTAAATTGAGGGCTGTGCACATTATGGAGCTCCGTGCCAGTTTCCGGTGTAGAGCTGACAGCGCTGGAAATACGGCGCTGGGAGACGCGCTGAGACCCGGATGCCCAGCACGGATCGCGCATATCAGGCGCCGCTAGAATCGCCTGGCCCGCTGCGCTAAAAAAACCAGGGCAGCGGGATGGGAGAATCGCCCCCGGTTGAATATCTAACTAGCTTATCTATACCCTTCATTATTTTATAGACCTCTATAAGATCACCCCTCAGCCTCCTACGCTCCAGGAAAAAAAGTCCCAGTCTATCCAGCCTCTCCTTATAACTCAATCCATCAAGTCCCGGTAGCATCCTAGTAAATCTTTTCTGCACTCTTTCTAGTTTAACAATATCCTTTCTATAATAGGGTGACCAGAACTGTACACAATATTCCAAGTGTGGCCATACCTCGTGTGGAGGACGGAGAAGATCTGCAGAGAGATTTGGACAGGCTGAGTGAATGGGCGAGGATATGGCAAATGGAGTATAACGTTGATAAATGCGAGGTTATACACTTTGGAGGAAATAATAACAAATGGGATTACTATCTCAATGGAAACAAATTAAAACATGCTACTGTGCAAAGGGACCTGGGGGTCCTTGTGCATGAGACGCAAAAGCCCAGTCTGCAGGTACAACAGGTGATCAAGAAGGCAAATGGGATGTTGGCCTATATCGCGAGGGGGATAGAATATAAAAGCAGGGATGTCTTGATGCACCTGTACAGGGCATTGGTGAGGCCGCAGCTGGAATACTGTGTGCAGTATTGGTCCCCTTATATGAGGAAGGATATATTGGCATTGAAGGGAGTGCAGAGAAGGTTCACCAGGTTGATACCGGAGATGAGGGGTTTGGATTATGAGGAGAGGCTGAGGAGATTGGGTTTGTACTCATTGGAGTTTAGAAGGATGAGGGGGGATCTTATGGAGACTTATAAGATAATGCGGAGGCTGGATAGGGTGGAGGCGGAGAGATTCTTTCCACTTAGTAAGGAAGTTAAAACTAGAGGACACAGCCTCAAAATAAAGGGGGGTCGGTTTAAGACAGAGTTGAGGAGGAACTTCTTCTCCCAGAGGGTGGTGAATCTCTGGAATTCTCTGCCCACTGAGGTGGTGGAGGCTACCTCGCTGAATATGTTTACAGCGTGGATGGATGGATTCCTGATCGGTAAGGGAATTAAGGGTTATGGGGATCAGGCGGGTAAGTGGTACTGATCCACGTCAGATCAGCCATGATCTTATTGAATGGCGGGGCAGGCTCGAGGGGCTAGATGGCCTACTCCTGCTCCTATTTCTTATGTTCTTATGTTCAATGTCCTGTGCAACTTCAACAAGACGTCCCAACTCCTGTATTCAATGTTCTGACCAATGAAACCAAGCATGCCGAATGCCTTCTTCACCACTCTGTCCACCTGTGACTCCACTTTCAAGGAGCTATGAACCTGTACCCCTAGATCGCTTTGTTCTGTAACTCTCCCCAACACCCTACCATTAACTGAGTAAGTCCTGCCCTGGTTCAATCTACCAAAATGCATCACCTCGCATTTGTCTAAATTAAACTCCATCTGCCATTCGTCAGCCCACTGGCCCAATTGATCAAGATCCCGTTGCAATCCTAGATAACCTTCTTCACTGTCCACTATGCCACCAATCTTGGTGCCATCTGCAAACTTATGAACCATGCCTCTAAATACTCAATTGTGATGCTGCTCTTTGACGTACCGCTGCCTCCTCGTCATCATACTTTTTGATTTGGTTCATGAACTCCAGATGCTTCTTCTCCTCCTCCAGCTGGGCCACCATCTGCTCGCTCTTCTGCAGCTTCTGCTGGGTGCCCGCCAGCTCATCCCGCAGCCACTGGTTCTCCTGGCACAGCCTCCGCACCTGCGCTCGCAGCTTCTGCTTCTCCGCCTCCACCATGCCGAGGTGGGTAGACAGAGCGGTCACCACCTGAAACACAGGGGGAAGAATAAAAACGGGCAGGTGAGTCACGCAAATCGTAGAATCCCTACCGTGCAGAAGGAGGCCATTCGGCCCATCGAGTCTGCACCGACCATAATCCCACCCAGACCTCATCCCCATAGGTTAGCACTGCTGCTTCACAGCTCCAGGGACCTGGGTTCGATTCCCGGCTTGGGTCACTGTCTGTGTGGAGTTTGCACATTCTCCTCGTGTCTGCGTGGGTTTCCTTCGGGTGCTCCGGTTTCCTCCCACAGTCCAAAGATGTGCGGGTTAGGTTGATTGGCCATGCTAAAAATTGCCCTTAGCGTCTTGAGATGCGTAGGTTAGAGGGATTAGTGGGTAAATCTGTCGGGATATGGCGGTAGGGCCTGGGTGGGATTGTGGTCGGTGCAGACTCGGTGGGCCGAATGGCCTCTTTCTGTACTGTAGGGTTTCTATGATAACGCCAGGCATTTACCCCAGCTAGTCTCCCTGACACTAAGGGGCAATTTAGCCAATGCACCTAACCTGCACATCTTTCGGACTGTGGGATGTAACCGGAGCACCCGGAGGAAACCCACGCAGACACAGGGAGAACGTGCAGACTCCGCACAGACAGTGACCCTAGGCTGGGAATTGAACCTGGGTCCCTGGCGCTGTGAGGCAGCAGTGCTAACCACTGTGCTACCATGGAATATCTCCAGTTCCTCCGGGAACTTACTTCAATGGCTTCTCCACTTCCTGCTTCTCTGAAAAAGGAAAAGAACATTAAAGTGGCAACTGCTAAGGAGCCAAAGTGCTATTCAATATAATTCTGGAGTCGGTCATGTCCAGGAGTTGGGATTTGCAAGCAACATTTAAAAAGTATATTATAAATATATATATTAAGGTATGTGAGTGTCGCCGGCTGGGCCAGCATTCATTGCCCATCCCTACCTCCCCCCTCCATTTCAGAGGACAGTTCAGAGTCAACCACATTGCTGTGGCTCTGCAGCCACGTGTAGGCCAGACTGGGTAAAGACAGCAGATTTCCTTCCCTACAGGGCATTAGTTTTGAGAACAAGCCATGGTTTCATTCCTTATTTTTAGTGAATTCAAATTTCACCATCTGCCGTGACAGGATTCGAATCCAGACCTTGTTCTGGGTCGTTGGATTATTAGCCCAGTGACAATACCACCATGCCACCAACCCCTCCCCTTACGATTTCCTTCCCTATAGGACATTGGTGAATCAGATGGGTTTGTTTTACAGAATCGGTGATAGTTGTCATGGTCACCCTTATTGTGACTAGCTTTCAATTCCAGATTTTTATAGAATCTTAGAATCCCTACAGTGCAGAAGGAGGCCATTCGGCCCATCAGGCCTGCATCGGCAACAATCCCACCCAGGCCCTATCCTCGTAATCCCACATATTTACTCTGCTAATCCCCCTGACAGTAAGGGGCAATTTAGCATGGCCAATCCACCTAACCTGCACATCTTTGGGCACTAAGGGGCAATTTAGCACGGCCAATCCACCTAACCTGCACATCTTTGGGCACTAAGGTGCAATTTAGCACGGCCAATCCACCTAACCTGCACATCTTTGGCACTAAGGGGCAATTTAGCATGACCAATCCACCTAACCTGCACATCTTTGGGCACTAAGGGGCAATTTAGCACGGCCAATCCACCTAACCTGCACATCTTTGGGCACTAAGGGGCAATTTAGCACGGCCAATCCACCTAACCTGCACATCTTTGGCACTAAGGGGCAATTTAGCATGACCAATCCACCTAACCTGCACATCTTTGGCACTAAGGGGCAATTTAGCATGGCCAATCCACCTAACCTGCACATCTTTGGGCACTAAGGTGCAATTTAGCATGGCCAATCCACCTAACCTGCACATCTTTGGCACTAAGGGGCAATCTACCATGGCCAATCCACCTAACCTGCACATCTTTGGAACTGAGAGAGAAAACTGGTGCACCTGGAGGAAACCAACGCACCACGGAAAGCACGGGGAGAACATCCAAACTACACACAGACAGTAACCCGAGGCCGGTATCGAACCCGGGTCCCTGTTGCTGTGAGGCAGCAGAGCTAACCACTGTGCCACCGTGCCGCCCCTATCTTTGTTGACTGAACTGAAATTCCACCAGCTGGCGTGCTGGGATTTGAACCCACGTCCCCCATGAAGCCTGGGGCCTCTGGATTACTAGCCCAGTGAACAATACCCATGCTATTTGAGGGCTGTTGGGCCTGTGGAGTTAAACAGAAATGAAGCAGTTTTGAGCGGCAGAAGGGGAGGCACTGGAGTCTCCATGACTCAGAGAAACTCCAGCCATCCAATAATTGGTACTGCAGCGTTACAGTGTGAAGACACATTCTTGCCAAATACCGAACGATCTGATTATTTTAGCAACGTGTGGGGAAAACGTTTCACTCTTTTTCTGTCTGCCTTTCTGTAAAACCTTTCGGCTACAGACCAATTCTGGGACAAACTGTCAACGAAGAGTAGGATTTAAAGATTGGATTCGAGATCCTCGAAAGCAAACGGGCAAAGTCGTTCACTTGTGGAAGGTGCTGTGAGGTTTTCACTTGCAGACGTCTGTCAGGTTTTTAAACACCAGAGTCCTTCGACAAAGGATTTCAAGTTGCTGAGGTAAGGTGTCTCTGCAACCGAGGGATGGGGAGTATTGGCTAGGTGGGCGGCGTGGTGGCACAGTGGTTAGCACTGCTGCCTCACAGCGCCAGGGGCCCGGGTTCGATTCCCAACTTGGGTCACTGTCTGTGTGGAGTCTGCACGTTCTCCCCGTGTCTGCGTGGGTTTCCTCCGGGTGTTCTGGTTTCCTCCCACAGTCTGAAAGGCGTGCTGGTTAGGTGCTAAATTCTCCCTCAGTGTAGCCGAATAGGTGCCAGAGTGTGACGACTGGGGGATTTTCCCAGTAACTTCATTGCAGTGTAAATGTAAGCCTACTTGTGACACTAATAAGTAAATATTTAATTAAACGTATTTAGTGAAATGCTTCAGCCAAACATTAGGATGGATTTCGGGGGGAGGGGGGGTGGCGGGGGGCGCTTGCCGAATCTTCCAATCCCCTCGCCAGGGAGGGCAGGAAAATCCTGCCCATTGCTTCAAGGAGTTTGATTTCTTCACAGGTCAGGGACCCATTCATCAAATCCACAAGTTTAGTTTGCATCTCCCGCAGCGGGTTGGCACAAGTGATGCTTTTTGGGATTGAAGTATTCAACTAGAGTGGGTGGTCTGGTACTCCGACAACCCCTTTGCAGCAGAGGGAAGGATAGGCCTGTGGAGGAATGATAGGGGAGGAAAAATCCAGAAATGCACTCCAATTGGATTGGATGCACATGAGCTACGAAAAGGAAGGAGTACGTGGTGGGAGTATGGGGAACTGACAACTGTGTAGAAACAGAGCAACACTGAATGTGCTCAGTGAATACAGGGGAAATGCCATTTGGAAATCATAGCCCATAATTTGCTTCCAGGTCGATTTGCCATGTTAAATTGCCGCTTAGTGTCCAGACATATTAGGTGAGGGGCAATGGCCATGCTAAAATGCTGCTTAGTATCCAAACATGTGGAGGTTAGGGGGATTGGCCATGCTAAAATGCTGCTTAGTATCCAAACATGTGTAGGTTAGGGGGATTGGCCATGCTAAAATGCTGCTTAGTATCCAAACATGTGTAGGTTAGGGGGATTGGCCATGCTAAATTGCCCCTTAGTGTCCAAAGATGTGCAGGTTAGGGGGATTGGCCATGCTAAATTGCCCCTTAGTGTCCAAAGATGTGCAGGTTAGGTGGATTGGCCATGCTAAATTGTCCCTTAGTGTCCAAAGATGAGTAGGTTAGGTGGATTGGCCATGCTAAATTGCCCCTTAGTGTCCAAAGATGTGCAGGTTAGGGGGATTGGCCATGCTAAATTGCCCCTTAGTGTCCAAAGATGTGCAGGTTAGGGGGATTGGCCATGCTAAATTGCCCCTTAGTGTCCAAAGATGTGCAGGTTAGGGGGATTGGCCATGCTAAATTGCCCCTTAGTGTCCAAAGATGTGCAGGTTAGGGGGATTGGCCATGCTAAATTGCCCCTTAGTGTCCAAAGATGTGCAGGTTAGGGGGATTAGCCATGCTAAATTGCCGTTAGTGTCCAAAGATGTGTAGGTTAGGTGGATTAGCCATGCTAAATTGCCGTTAGTGTCCAAAGATGTGCAGGTTAGGTGGATTGGCCATGCTAAATTGCCGTTAGTGTCCAAAGATGTGCAGGTTAGGTGGATTGGCCATGCTAAATTGTCCCTTAGTGTCCAAAGATGTGCAGGTTAGGTGGATTGGCCATGCTAAATTGCCGTTAGTGTCCAAAGATGTGTAGGTTAGGTGGATTAGTGGTGTAAATATGTCGGGTTATGGGGATAGGGTCTGAGTAAGGTGCTCCATCAGAGACAGCCAGTGCAGACTCGATGGGCCAAATGGCCTCCTTCTGCACTGTAAGATTCTTATCTATATGAAGGCGTGCTTTACATATCTACATTTTTGAAAAATCCACATGTGTTACGATCCTTGAAAAATAAGCGTTCTGGGGAACATAGAACAGGAGAAGGCTATTCAGCCCATCAAGCCTGGCCCACCATTCAATGAGATCATGCCTGATCTGCGACCTAGCTCCACTTACCCACCTTTGTGCCCTATCCCTTAATATCTTTGAATAATAAAAATCTATCAGAGCTTTAACATTTACAATCGATGGAGTAATAATTGTCATTTCTGGAAGAGAATTCCAAATTTCTCCCATCCTATGGACGGCACATCCGCCCGAGTTTCACACGATCCCGCCCGAGACCGATAGAGAATGCCGTTCTCCGAGCCTCGCCCACCCCCGGAATCGGGGTGGGTGTGCCGGGAAAATTCCGGCCTGTGCGTGTGGAAGTGTTTTCTAATTCGCCCCTGAAAAGTTTGTCTCGGATTTTTACTCTCTGCCCCTTTAGTCTCAGACTTCCCAAAACCAGTGGATATAACTTCTCTCTGTTAATCCTATCAGCTCCCCTGAATATCTTGATCAATTCACCCCATCATTTGCTCATGACAAATGTGCGGAGGCAATGTAAATGACAGAGTTTAATTCTGAAAGGAGTGCAAGAACAGAGAGAAGGAGGTGTACGAGCAGAAAATTGTTGAAGCGAGCGGGGCAGTGAGGGAAAGACCATAAGACCATAAGACCATAAGACATAGGAGCGGAAGTAAGGCCATTCGGCCCATCGAGTCCACTCCACCACTCAATCATGGTTGATTTCAACTCCATTTACCCGCTCTCTCCCCATAGCCCTTAATTCCTCGAGAAATCAAGAATTTATCAATTTCTGTCTTGAAGACGCTCAACGTCTCGGCCTCCACAGCCCTCTGTGGCAATGAATTCCACAGACCCACCACTCTCTGGCTGAAGAAATTTCTCCTCATCTCTGTTCTAAAGTGACTCCCTTTTATTCTAAGGCTGTGCCCCCGCGTCCTAGTCTCCCCTGTTAATGGAAACAACTTCCCTACGTCCATCCTATCTAAGCCGTTCATTATCTTGTAAGTTTCTATCAGATCTCCCCTCAACCTCCTAAACTCCAATGAATATAATCCCACGATCCTCAGACGAAAGAGGTTAGAAACGCATATGAAATCCAATTCGTAAACCGAGGCAAAGAGTACATAAGCAAGGAAATGATGATGAACTGATGTGGCCTTAACCGGAATATTGTGTCCAATTCTGGGCACAGCACTTCAGGAAGGATGTTAAGACATTAGCGAGGGCGACACGGTGGCACAGTGGTTAGCACTGCTGCCTCACAGGGCCAGGGACCCGGGTTTAATTCCGGCCTTGGGTGACTGTGTGGAGTTTGCACGTTCTCCCCGTGTCTGCGTGGGTTTCCTCCGGGTGCTCCGGTTTCCTCCCACACACCGAAGATGTGCAGGGTAAGTGGATTGGTCATGCTAAATTGCCCCTTCATGGCCAAAGATTTGTAGGTTATATTGATTATTGCCATAGAATAGAATAGAATCCTACAGTGCAGAAGGAGGCCATTCGGCCTATCGAGTCTGCACTGACCATAATCCCACCCAGGCCCTATCCCCGTAACCCCATGCATTTAACCTAGCTAGTCCCCCTGACACTATGGGGCAATTTAGCATGGCCAATTCACCTAACCTGCACATCTTTGGACTGTGGGAGGAAACCGGAGCACCCGGAGGAAACCCACGCAGACACGGGGAGAATGTGCAAACTCCACACAGACCCAGCCGGGAATCGCACCCGGGTCCCTGGCTCTGTGAGGCAGCAGTGCTAACCACGCCACCCGTATCAGTGCAAAAGAAGTCAAAGTTTACAACCAAAAGCAAGAAGTACCCAAAATCACAACGAAAGCCTTCGTGTTCAGGGGTTAATACCAGAGATCAAAATGATACGGAAAATGGGAGGTAAGAGTTCTTATCTGGAAATGAGGCATCTGAGAGGTGACTTTGCGCAATAAAGCAAATGATATTGATAAGGTAAATCTAGAATATTATTGTCAACATAGCACTCCACAATGATCAAGAGTAAACTGATGAGTTGGCAATTTGCAGGGTTGGATTTGCACAGCCTTTTGGAGACGGAACATACCGGAGGAGATTTCCACATTGTTGGGTGGATGCTAATGTTGTAGCTGTACTTGAACAAATTGGCGAGGGGTGCAGCTAATTCCGAAGTCATCAATACAAGTGCCAGGATGTTGTCAGGGCCCATACACACCTTGAGACACTAAGGGGCAATTGAACATGGCCAATCAACTTAATCTGCACATCTTTGCACCGTGGGAGGAATCCGGAGGAAACCCACGCAGCCAAACTCCACACAGTCACCCAAGGCCGGAATTGAACCTGGGTCCCTGGCCAATGGCCCCGACCAACAGCTTCATAGAAATCATAGAAATCATAGAAACCCTACAGTGCAGAAGGAGGCCATTCAGCCCATCGAGTCTGCACCGACCACAATCCCACCCAGACCCTACCCCCACATATTTACCCGCTAATCCCGCTAACCTACGCATCTCAGGACTCTAAGGGGCAATTTTTTCAACGTGGCCAATCAACCTAACCCACACATCTTTGGACTGTGGGAGGAAACCGGAGCACCCGGAGGAAACCCACGCAGACACGAGGAGAATGTGCAATGGCTTCCGATCTCACCCTGCGTACCCATCGCTCCTGGTCTTCACTAGTGGCACGGTGTCACAGTGGTTAGCATTGCTGCCTCACAGCGCAAGGGACCTGGGTTCGATTCCTGGTTTGGGTCACTGTCTGTGCGGAGTTTGCACGTTCTCCCCATGTCTGCGTGGGTTTCCTCCGGGTGCTCCGGTTTCCTCCCACAGTCCACAGATGGTTAGGTTGCATTGGCCGTGTTACATTCTCCCTCAGTGTACCCGAACAGGCACCGGAGTGTGGCGACTGGGGGATCTTCACAGTAACTTCATTACAGTGTGAATGTACGTCTACTTGTGACTAATAAATAAACTTAACAGTACTGATTCGCGCCAGTGTGACCTCCTGCCAGAGGGGTGGGGACATTCTGGGAAGGGGATGATTGCATGCCAAACTCACTAATGTGATTGAAATCCAGTCAATCTCATGCTCATCCGCTGGCGCAATCTGGTTTGCGGCAGTAGAAAGGGGCTGGGGCAATTGCTAACCATTTGGCACCAGGCGCAGAACCAATATTTTAGGTCTGCGCCGTGCTATTTGCCGGGGTCAGTGTGCTCTGCACCAAGCGGGTGGCGAGGTCAGAGAATTGCCCCCATTGCTCAGTCTTGAAGGTCTAAATGTTTTTTTCCTACATAATTGTTCATAAATTGGACTATTGGGGAAAAAAACCTGCTGAGAGAAATAAAAGCAAAATAGTGCGGATGCTGGAATCTGAAACGCAAACAGAAAATGTGTGAGGTTGCGGGGAGAGGGTGTGGCTAAGATACTCTGTCAGAGAGTTGGTGCAGACTCCTTCTGCCCTATAGGGATTCTATGATTTTATGGAAAGACTCACAAGAATAGTTCCAGGGATAAGGGACTTGGATAACCATTTTGATTTGATTTATTATTGTCACATGTACAGTGGAACCCCGATTTTACGCGCCCCGATTTAGCGCGAATTCGGATATAACGCGATGAATCATTGGACCCTTTTTTCCCCCGCAAGAAATTGGCACGACCCCGATTTAGCGCAACCCCGCTTTTTTCACGATAACATTTTATGGACCCCAACCATCGCGTTATAACGGGGCCGCACTGTATTAGTATACAGTGAAAAGTATTGTTTTCTTGCGCGTTATACAGACAAAGCATAGCGTTCAAAGAGAAGGAAAGGAAAGGGTGCAGAATGTAGTGTTGCAGTTATAGTTAGGGTGTAGAGAAAGATCAGCTTAATATATGATAGGACTTAGATCGATTGGAGAAGCTGGGGCTGTTAGAAATCATAGAAATCCTACAGTGCAGAAGGAGGCCATTCGGCCCATCGAGTCTGCACCGACCACAATCCCACCCAGGCCCTACCCCCACATATTTACCCGCTAATCCCTCTAACCTACGCATCTCAGGATTCTAAGGGGCAATTTTTAACCTGGCCAATCAACCTAACCCGCACATCTTTGGACTGTGGGAGGAAACCGGAGCACCCGGAGGAAACCCACGCAGACACGAGGAGAATGTGCAAACTCCACACAGGCAGTGACCCGAGCCGGGAATCGAACCCGGGACCCTGGAACTGTGAAGCAGCAGTGCTAACCCCTGCGCTACCGTGCCGCCTGTTCTCCTGTTCTACTGTTCTCCTGAGAGAAGTGGAAGTCGAGAGGAGGTGCGATAGAAGTGTTCAAAACCATAAAAATCTAGAGGGAGTAGATGAGGAGAAACCGTTCCTATTGGCTGAAGGGCCAAGAGAAGGGAACCACAGCATGCGGATTTACGACAAATGGCCATAAGATTATAAGATGTAGGAGCAGAATTAGGCCATTCAGCCCATCAAGTCTGCTCCACCACTCAATCATGGCTGATATGATTCTCATCCCCATTCTCCTGCCTTCTCCCGGTAACCCTTGATTCCCCTTATTGATCAAGAACCCACCTATCTCTACCTTAAAGACACTCAATGACTGGCCTCCACAGCCTTCTGCGGCAATGAGCTCCACAGATTCACCCCCCTCTGGCATTGGTACCAAAAGCGACGCGAGCTTATGCAGCGGGCGGTTAGGATCTGGAATGCACTGCCCTAGAGAGTGGTGGAGGCTGGTTCAATTGCAGCTTACAATCGGGAATTGGTGAGCATTGGAGAGCCGGGGGGGGGGGGGGGGCTGTATAGCCTTTCTTTTGTGCTGTAACCGCTCTATTGTATAAATTCCAGGACAAAAAGACCCTCCTTGGTGCAACGTCACTTTACAATTGACTCTTTAGCCCTACCTGTGCTTCACTTAGCCCCAACTCAATCATCTCCAGTGACCTCTGGACCAGGCAGGTCTTCTCTTCCACCAGGTGAGCTTCTTCATCCTCCGTCAGACCGGTCAGTGTTTCTTGCAGGTTCTGGAGGATATTGTTGTTTTCGTTCCTCAGTGCCTCCAGCCCCTGGATGACCTGCTTGGTGCCGGTAATGATCTCGTCCGCACTCAGCTTTTCATTTAACTGCACCATTGTGGACATGACGCTCTGGGTCCTGTGTGTGTGAAAGAGGTAAACAGTCCATTAGCAGCAATTAAATATGTATCCGCATCGATCGGAACACTGCTTGTGGCGGAAAAGACAACGCTGTAAACTTTCCCAAAGGTCTCGTGAAAGTGAGCCCTACCCGCTGTTTAACTTGGTCAGACTGGCCGGAAGGTCCTGGATTTGCAGCCAGGGATGGGTCGGCTTACCTCAAATGGGGAAAGGGACGAAGAATTAAAGCTGCCTTTTGCACCCGAGTAGGAAAGGGGGAATAAAGGACTGGGTGGCAGGGTGGCATGCTGCCTCACAGCGCCAGGGACCTGGGTTTAATTCCAGCCTCGAGTGACTGTCTGTGTGGAGTTTGCACATTGTCTACATGTCTGCGTGGGTTTCCTCCGGGTGCTCTGAAATTACAGGCAGAACCAAGCCTTGTGGTTTGGCAGGCATTGGCGATCACTTTTCAAGGAGGATTGGAGTGTCACCAAACGTCCCGGCAATGATCCTACCTCAATGCCCCCAAAAGATTGGTCGTTCCTATAATTGCAGCTTGTGGGACCTTGTTGCATTATAAAATGGCTGCCACCACTCTACTATCATTATGACTGTACTACTATAGAGACTGAGAGATGCGATGAGATGCTTTTTAAATTCAAAACCCACCCCGAAAGGTTGGGGAGGAATTTAAGGTCCCTTGTCTCCCCTCTAATTTTCTAAATACCCTTCATGAAGAAGCCGACTGTTTTGTGGGGGTATGTGGTGAACCATCGTTGGTTACCACTGTGGGTTGTTTCTATGTTACTGTTGGGTTAGGGTGTTGCCACTGTGGGGGTTGTATAATGTTGTTGGGTTAGGGTGTTTACCTGTGGTAAATGTTGTTATGGCACATCCCGGTCGGGCCCCGCCTCCTGGGGAGAGGTATAAGACCCTCTGCTCCGGCGGGACCCCTCCAGTCTGAACTGGTGTACTCGTGTTAGTTAGTTCCATTGTTTGCTAATAAAAGCCTTCAATAGCTGAAGCCTTGTTCCACGTGCTTGATTGTCGCGCATCAGGGTATTACAACTTTCACGGATGCATAGGCACTCCGAAGCATGGTTCAGCAGAATCTTTACACTCTGACAGTCCAAAGATGTGGGAGTTAGGTGGATTGGCTATGCTAAATTGCCCCTTAGTGTGCAAAGATATGAAGGTTAGATGGATTGGCCATGCTAAATTGCCCCTTAGTGTCCAAAGATATGAAGGCTAGATGGATTGGCCATGCTAAATTGCCCCCCTAGTGTCCCAAGATGTGCAGGTTAGGTGGATTGGCCATGCTAACTTGCCCCTTAGTGTCCAAAGATGTGCAGGTTAGGTGGATTGGCCATGCTAAATTGTCCCTTAGTGTGTAAAGATATGAAGGTTAGATGGATTGGTCATGCTAAATTGCCCCTTAGTGTCCAAAGATATGAAGGCTAGATGGATTGGCCATGCTAAATTGCCCCTTAGTGTCCCAAGATGTGCAGGTTAGGTGGATTGGCCATGCTAAATTGTCCCTTAGTGTGTAAAGATATGAAGGTTAGATGGATTGGCCATGTTAAATTGCCCCTTAGTGTCCAAAGATATGAAGGCTAGATGGACTGGCCATGTTAAATTGCCCCCCTAGTGTCCCAAGATGTGCAGGTTAGGTGGATTGGCCATGCTAACTTGGCCCTTAGTGTCCAAAGATGTGCAGGTTAGGTGGATTGGCCATGCTAACTTGCCCCTTAGTGTCCAAAGATGTGTCAGTTAGATGGATTAGCCATGGTAAATGTACGGCGTTACAGGGGTAGGCATGGGTAAGATGCTCTTTTGGAGAGTTGGTGCAGATTTGAAGGGCCAAATGGCCTCCTTCTGCACTATAGAGATTCTAAGGTTTCAAACCATACATCCGAGAAAGATGTAATGCCCACAAAACACTACAGTAGGAATAATCGGCTCCTTCATGAAGGGCAGGTAGAAAATTAGAGAGGCGACAAGGGACCTTAAATTCCTCCCCAACCTTTCAGAGAGTGTTTTGAATTTAAAAGGTACCTCATCGCATCTCTCAGTCTCCATAGTAGTACAGTTATAATAATAGTAGAGTGGTGGCAGCCATTTTATAATGCAGCAAGGTCCCACAAGCTGTAATTATAGGAACGACTAATCTTTTGGGGGCATTGGGGTAGGATTGTTGCCGGGGCATTTGGTGACACTTCAATCCTCCTTGAAAAGTGACCGCCAATGCCTGCCAAACCACAAGGCTTGGTTCTCCCGTTAATGAATTGTACATGTGGGTGACCCGGCGTTCATTACTGCCGATCCCTCCTGCCCCCATCCCACCCACCCCCCATTTCCCCCCCACACACACAATCGAGTTCAGAGACTATGGTTGTTCAATGGGGAAGGCCCACCACCAGCAATCAATCACTGCACGGTAGCACAGTGATTAGCACTGCTGCCTCACAGCGCCAGGGACCTGGGTTCGATTCCCGGCTTGGGTCACTGTCTTTCTCTCAAGTTGATCTTTCTCTACACCCTAGCTATGACTGTAACACTACATTCTGCCCTCTCTCGTTTCCTTCTCTATGAACGGTATGTTTTGTCTGTATAGCGCGCAAGAAACAATACATTTCACTGTATGTTAATACATGTGACAATAATAAATCAAATCAAAATCAAAAATCTGTGTGGGGTTTGCACGTTCTCCCCGTGTCTGCATGGGTTTCCTCCGGGTGTTCCGGTTTCCTCCCACTTTCCAAAGGTATGCCGGTTAGGTTGATTGGCCGTGCTAAACTGCTCCTTAGTGTCAGGGGGATTAGTAGGGTAAATCTGTGGGGTTACAGGGATAGGGCCTGGGTGGGATTGCTGTCAGTGCAGGCTCGATGGGCTGAATGGCCTCCTTCTGCACTGTAGGGATTCTATGATTCTACCTCAGGATAACTAAGGATCGGCAATAAATGCGGCCTTAATTAAAAAACAGAAAAACAAAATGTTTTTAAACTCCAGGTCTGGTCCTCTGCCACACCTTGTGAGTCAGCCAATTCAGTGGGGAGGAAGAAAATGAGGAAAAATACACTGCTTTTTTTGGTGTGCAATTTACCTCAGAACCAGCTGTCCCTCTTGAAGGTAGAAACCTGAAGGGAAATAGAGGGGTGTGCTGAAGCATCCTTTCTATAGCACCTGTTGCAATCTCAGGGTGCCCCAATGCACTTTGCAGACAATGGAGCTCTTTTGCGGTGTTGCAATGCAGGAAGGATGGGGCAGCCGAGCAGCACGCGGTAAGCTCCCGCGAAAAGCAATAGGGCGACCAAATAACCTGATTTAGTGGTTCTGATTGAGGGATAAACATTGGGCAGAACACCAGAGGAGAACCGCTGAGACAAGAGGCCTGGCTTTTACATCATATCTGAAAGATGGCATGTCCAACAGTGTGGCACCCCTCTGTACTGGCACTGCAGTGTCAGGCTTGAGTTTTGTGCACATGCCTCTGAACCAGAGAATCCGAATAGTACAGAAGGTGGCCATTCAGCCTATTGCACTTTCTCTCTCCAAAACAACATCTCGAAAAGGTGCAGAGGAGATTTACAAGGATGTTGCCTGGATTAGGTGGCATGCCTTATGAGGATAGGTTGAGAGAGCTAGGTCTATTCTCCTTGGAGAGGCGAAGGATGAGAGGTGACCTGATAGAGGTGTGTAAGATGTTGAGGGGTATTGATAGAGTGGATTCTCAGAGGCTTTTACCCAGGGCTGAAATGGTTGCCACAAGAGGTCACAGGTTTAGGGTGCTGGGGAGTAGGTTACAGAGGAGATGTTAGGGGTAAGTTTTTCACTCAGAGGGTGGTGGGTGCGTGGAATCGGCTGCCGGTAGTGGTGGTGGAGGCAGATTCGATAGGGTCTTTTAAGAGACTTTTGGATAAGTTTATGGAAGTTAGTAAGATAGAGGGCTATAGGTAAGCCTAGTAGGTAGGGACATGTTCGGCGCAACTTGTGGGCCGAAGGGCCTGTTTGTGCTGTAGCTTTTCTATGTTTTATGTTCTATGTTTTATCTTACCCAGGCCCACCCCTCTGCCCTATCCCTGTAACCCCACACATTTACCATCGTCAATCGCTTAACCTGCACAGTTGGACACTAAGGGACAATTTAGCATGGCTAATCCACCTAACCCGCACACCTTTGCACACTAAGGGTGGGATTTTTCTGGCCGCGTTCGCCCGAAAACCAGAAAATCCTACCCGAGGTCAACGGACATTTGTGTGGTCCTGTCCCGCTCGCTACGATTCCTGTGGTGGGCGGGACAAGAAAATTCCGCCCCAACAGGCAATTTAACATGGCCAATCCACGGCTGGCACAGTGGTTAGTCCTGCTGCCTCACAGCGCCAGGAACACGGGTTTGATTCCCGGCTTGGGTCACTGTCTGTGCGGAGTCTGCACGTTCTCCCCGTCTCTGCGTGGGTTTCCTCCGGGTGCTCCGGTTTCTTCCCACAGTCCGAAAGACGTGCTGGTTAGGGTGCATTGGCAGTCTGGGAGGACTGTGCTAAATTCTCCCTCCGTGTACCTGAACAGGCGCCGGAGTGTGGCGACTCGGGGAATTTCAAAGTAACTTCATTGCAGTGTTAATGTAAGCCAACTTGTGACACTAATAAATGAACTTAATAAACTTAAACCTAACCTGACACTAAGAGGCAATTTAGCATGGCCAATCCACCTAACCTGCACACCTTGTGACACTATTGGGCAATTTAGCTCGGCCAATCCACCTAACCTGCACATCTTTGGACTGTGGGAGGAAATCGGAGCATCCGGAGGAAACCCACGCAGACAGGGGGAGAACATGCAAACTCCGCACAGTCACCCGAGGCCGGAATTGAACCTGGGTCCCTGGCACTGTGAGGCAGCAGTGCTAACCACTGTGCCAACAGGACTTGGACCCACAAACAGTTGACGCTTAGGTAAGTGAAACTGAGAGGAAGGGGGAAGGAAGGATAGTGCCTGGCTAGGGTGCGTGGAGTGGGGGGCAGGGGCGGGTGGGGGGCAGGGGCGGGGGGGGGGGGGGGGGGGGGGGGGGCAGGGGCGGGGGGGGGGGGGCAGGGGCGGGGGGGGCGGGGGGGGGCAGGGGCGGGGGGGGCGGGGGGGCAGGGGCGGGGGGCACGGGCGGGGCGGGTGATTGGCAGTATTACTCTGATCTCTGTAGTGACGTTGCAGACACACTATTCTGGGATATATTGAAGATATCACTGCAGAGAATGGCTGAAGGAATTCCCTTCCCAGAATTGTTTCCCCCAGCGTGTCCTCACATACTTTTTCCCCACCCAAACGTGGTGGGGGGGGGGGGGGGGGGGGGGGGGGTGTGTGTGGTTCCATGCTGATTAACAACCCATGGAACCACGACACAAACACTCCTTCCACAGCCAACAAGACCATGGGACCTGGACCTGGACCTGGACCTGGACCTTCTGGCCCAGAGATGGGGACACTACCACTGCATCACAAGACCCCCTTCCTCCCAGACTGACAGAAGGCAAAAGCGGAGAAGACTAAAACAAAGAATGAACAGGGATGGCTGAAATTTCGCATCCTGCCTCGTTAGCTTTGATTTTCATTTTGTGGCTAGTGCCTCTCTGAGGACATTGCACCTCTTTCTAACGTGCTGTAATTACTGACGGATTACACTGCCTCACTCTCACGTGAGTTATAGAGGGTACCACAAGGTTGTTTCTACAATCGAACTCCCAGCTCGTATGCAGCAGACTGAACCAAACCCTTGAACAGTCCATTTCCACCCAATGCCCTCACGCTTGATAAACCCTGACTCATACATCAACATTGAAAAACAAACACCCGAGGCTTAAATATAAAATCATCTCCTCACGTCAGGGTTCATAAGTGTTCAGTTCACTAAAACAGTCAGTCTGCTGCTACACTTCAGCTGACAATAACAGCAAGCTTCAGTTAATCTCCCTCAGCTAGTACTCTTGAGTACGGCTGTGATGTTTAGCTGCTAATTTGGCCAATCCCTCCCGTGACCACTGGACACTCAAAGCCCGTCAGAAACAAATCATCTAATTTGGGGGGTGGCACAGTGGTTAGCACTGCTGCCTCACAGCGCCAGGGACCTGGGTTCGATTCCTGGCTTGGGTCACTGTCTGTGTGGAGTCTGCACATTCTCCCCGTGTCTGCGTGGGTTTCCTCCGGGTGCTCCGGTTTCCTCCCACAGTCTGAAAGACGTGCTGGTTAGGTGGATTGACCCGAACAGGCGCCAGAGTGTGGCGACTAGGGGATTTTCACAATAACTTCATTGCAGTGTTAATGTAAACTTTACTTGTGACTAATAAATAAACTTTTTAAAAAAGGGGTCTGCGTGGGTTTCCTCCGGGTGCTCCGGTTTCCTCCCACAGTCCAAAGATGTGCAGGTCAGGTGGATTGGCCATGCTAAATTGTCCCTTATTGTCCAAAGATGTGCGGGTTTGGTGGATTGGCCATGCTAAATTGCTTCTTAGTGTCCAAAGATGTGTGGGTTTGGTGGATTGGCCATGCTAAATTGTCCCTTAGCGTCCAAAGATGTGTGGGTTGGGGGGATTGGCCATGCTAAATTGTCCCTTAGCGTCCAAAGATGTGTGGGTTGGGGGGATTGGCCATGCTAAATTGTCCCTTAGTATCCAAAGATGTGCAGGTTAGGTGGATTACGGGGATAGGGTAAAGGAGAGGGCCTAGGTAAGATACTCTGTCAGAGAAAGTCAGATGTAGATTTGATGGGCCGAATGGTCTCCTTCTGTAGGGATTCTGTAAAGATTTGTTGTTTTTTTCCACCTGCACCCTCCACCCCCACACCACTCCCCATGGAACTTAGTCCCAAGATGGGAGAATTCCACCTGAGTTTTCAATTCGGGGTTTTTTATTCATTTAAATTCCAACAACGAGGCTGGGCCACTGGATTCTTAGTCCAGTGACATTAGCACAGAATTATTACAGCACAGTTGGCCGTTCGGCCTATCGCGTCTGCGCCAGCTCTCCGCACGAGCAATTCATCCAGTGTACGTCTCCCTTGTTACCTTTCAGGTAACAGTCTACTTCCTGTTTGATTGAACCTGCTTCCACCATACCACAATCTCCCCGGCAGGGAAGCACAGGGCAGATCAGGAATTCAGACAATAGTGCGTCACTTCACAACGCTTCATCCGATAGGTGCCCGCAAACTGATGCTCGCTGGAAGAGCAGCTTTGTGAGAGCTGTGCGAGAATACGGTTAGGCCTGGTGACAACTCTCTGTTGAGCCTGGGTCTCTCAGCGTGAAGCTTGCTAAGCTATCTGTCCGACAAAATCTCTCCCAACGTCTTGTCAAAAGCCCCTGGGGAAACAAATGCTGTTTTAAGCACTTTGGATCCACTGTGCACTTAAAACCTAGCCTGCAGGCAGCATTGTTAACCAGGGGCAAAATTCAAGTGGGAATGGTAGATTGTCAAATGTAATCAGACAGGGCGTAGCACTATATTTGTCCAGGGTTTGTCAGCCTTTAGCCTTCCCTGGTATTTTGCCCAGGAGTCGTCATCTTTTTTAAAAAATGAAAACAAGGAAAGAGTAAATGGTCGAACGAGCAAATTTAGTTGGGTGTCTGTTAAAACAGCAGTTTTCCCTTCTCTTCACCCACCCCTCCTGTCACAACACACATGCCTTTGCGGTGACCAACAAGGTGAATAGCTGCGTAAACAAAGAACAAAGAAAATTACAGCACAGGAACAGGCCCTTCGGCCCTCCAAGCCTGCACCGACCATGCTGCCCGACTGAACTAAAACCCCCGACCCTTCTGGGGAACCGTATCCCTCTATTCCCATCCTATTCATGTAATTGTACAGACACCCCGTAAAAGTCACTATCGTATCTGCTTCCACTACCTCCCCCGGCAACGAGTTCCGGGCACCCACCACCCTCTGTGTAAAAAACTTGCCTCGTACATCTCCTTTAAACCTTGCCCCTCGCACCTTAAACCGATGCTCCCTCGTAATTGACTCTTCCACCCTGGGAAAAAGCTTCTGACTATCCACTCTGTCCATGCCCCTCATGATCTTGTAGACTTCTATCAGGTCGCCCCTCAACCTCCGTCGTTCCAGTGAGGACAAACCAAGTTTCTCCAACCTGTCCTCAGAGCTAATGCCCTCCATACCAGGCAACATCCTGGTGAATCTTTTCTGTACCCTCTCCAAAGCCTCCCCATCCTTCTGGTAGTGTGGCGGCCAGAATTGAACACTATTGCGGCCTAACTAAGGTTCTATAAAGCTGCAACATGACTTTCCAATTTTTAAATTTAAGTTTTAAACGATGAACCTTACAAATGTAGGAACTTAGATTAAGAACAGAAAATGTTCAGTCACAGCTTGGTCGTGAGCCACTGGAAAGAGAAAAGGTTAATGTTATGGGAAGGCCGTTACGTCAGAGCCCGGGGCGACACGGTGGCACAGTGGTTAGCACTGCTGCCTCACAGCTCCAGGGACCTGGGTTCGATTCCCAACTTGGGTCACTGTCTGTGCGGAGTCTGCACGTTCTCCCCCTGTCTGTGTGGGTATCCTAAGGGTGCTCCGGTTTCCTCCCACAGTCCGAAAGACGTGCTAAATTCTCCCTGTGTGCCCGAACAGGCACCGAAGTGTGGCGACTAGGGGATTTTCACAGTAACTTCATTGCAATGTTAATGTAAGCCTACTTGTGACACTAATAGATAAACAAACTTTAAGTTCCACGTGCTTGAGCGCTGGAGTATGGCGTTGAGATAGAGGTGCAGTTAAGATCATGTTGAATGGCAGAACAGGCTCGAAGGGCTGAATGGCCTACCCCTGGCTCCTATTTCCTATGTGTCTGTTCCCCAAGACCCTTGCGGGTGGTCCCACTCCCACTCAAAATGTTACGGTAGCTTTTCCTCTTCAGATACCAAGTTGGCATTTGTGGATTGGATTCAAGCTTCTGGTGGGTGCCAGTATCTGGCATGTGGGCACACACGCTCATCAACGGTTAACCCGCTGCTGAATATTTCACTCTCAGGAGGGAAACTCTGGCTATTGTAGGAGAGGATTTCCGAGATCAATAAACAAGGGACATAGATTTAAAGTAAATGGCAGGAGGATTGGAGGATATTTCAGGAGAAATGCTTTCACCCAGAGGATAGAATCATTGAATAGAATCCCTACAGTGCAGAAGGAGACCATTCGACCCATTGAGCCTGCACTGACAACAATCCTACCCTATCCCCATGATCCCACATATTCACACTGACACTACGGGACAATTTAGCATGGCCAATCATCCTAACCCGCACATCTTTGAAGTGCAGGGGGAAACCAGAGCACCTGGAGGAAACCCACGCAGACATGGGGAGAACGTGCAGACTCCACACAGACAGTGACCTGAGGCTGGGTCCCTGGTGCTGTGAGGCAGCAGTGCTAACCACTGTGCCACCGTGTCACCTCTCTGGTCTCTTCTGACCGCAGCAAGTCAAACGCTTTACAAATGCACCATAGAAAGCATTCTTTCTGATTGTATCACAGCTTGGTATGGGGCTCCTGCTCTGCCCAAGACCGCAAGAAACTACAAAAGGTCGTGAATGTAGCCCAATCCATCACGCAAACCAGTCTCCCATCCACTGACTCTGTCTACAATTCCCGCTGCCTTGGCAAAGCAGCCAGCATAATCAAGGACCCCGCGCACCCCGGACATTCTCTCTTCCACCTTCTTCCGTCGGGAAAAAGATACAAAAGTCTGAGGTCACGTACCAACCGACTCAAGAACAGCTTCTTCCCTGCTGCCATCAGACTTTTGAATGGACCTACCTCGCATTAAGTTGATTTTTCTCGACACCCTAGCTATGACTGTAACACTACATTCTGCACTCTCTTGTTTCCTTCTCTATGAACGGTATGCTTTGTCTGTATAGCACGCTAGAAACAATACTTTTCACTGTATGTTAATACGTGTGACAATAGTAAATCAAATCAAATCAAATTAAACGTTAAAGATGCTGGTGAACACTGCGTTATCGCGTGGAGTGTGGACTATGCTGGACAGTTCTTTTTCAACTGACATGGACAGGAAGGGCCGAGTGGCCTCCCTCTAAGCTGTAAATTTCTATGATGCCCTCGCTGCACGTTCTCAAATGTCGTATTCTGTCATCACAGCTGACTTTCTTACAGCTTACAAGTCAAGGCCTGAGGGCAACCATTCTTGCCAAAGAAATTCAAAATCAATTTCACAGTGCATGTGACTGCTTCAGTGATTTATTCAACTGGCCCTGAATATGTTCTGTGATACGGACTGCACAGTTTAAGAGGAAGAGCTTAAAATAACTGCAGCAAACACTATTGTCAGGGTTGAAGGAACCATTATTTTTAGCTTTGGGAGAAGAGCTAGCTTCTCTTTAACAAAAGCACCAAAGAGGGAAGTGACTAGTGTAGTCAGTAACATGGCGGTGGCACGGTGGCACAGTAGTTAGCACGGCTGCCTCACAGCACCAGGAGCACAGGTTCAATTCCGGCCTCGGGTCACTGTCTGTGCGGAGTCTGCATGTTCTCAGTGACTGTGTGGGTTTCCTCCGGGTGCTCCGGTTTCCTCCTACAGTCCAAGGACGTGCGGGTTAGGGTGGTTGGCCATGCTAAATTGCCCCTTAGTGTCCAAAGACGTGCAGGTTAGGTGGATTGGCCATGCTAAATTGCCCCTTAGTGTCTAAAGACATGCAGGTTAGGTGGATTGGTCATGCTAAATTGCCCTTAGTGTCTAAAGACATGCAGGTTAGGTGGATTGGTCATGCTAAATTGCCCCTTAGTGTCCAAAGACGTGCAGGTTAGGTGGATTGGTCATGCTAAATTGCCCCTTAGTGTCAGGGGGACTAGCAGGGTGAATACATGGGGTTATGGGGGTAGGGCCTGGGATTGTTGTCAGTGCAGGGTCATTGGGCCAAATGGCCTCCTCTGCACTGTAGGGATTCTCTGATACTTCTATGATACATATTGTACAACAGTTGCCTTAGGAACTCAGATAAATGATTTACACCTGGATCTGATGAGACAACAACCCAGGGCACAGGTTAATTTGACTTTCTAAGCAGCTTACATTGGACTGACAGGTGCAACCATTACTGGCTGAACTTGCACCAGGACTGGGCAAAGTGGGAGCTGTACCCCCGAGGTGGTCTTCCCCTGAACTATGCTGGGGCCAGAGTTCTGGTGAATCTAGACGGTAGAGGGGGCTTTAAACTCAATGGTGAGGGCGAGGAATCAAGTGAGGGAAGGTGTGATAAATTAAAGAGAGAGAAAGGCAGGAGAGCAAGAAGGTTGACAACAATCAGAGTGTGCAAATTTAAGAGCATGTCAGCTGATGAGGTTGGAGGTAGTCAAATTGACAGCATAAATAAAAGTAAATAGGTATGATCTAATTCCCATTACAGAGACATGGCTGCAGGTGAACCAAGGTGAATAACTGAATGTTTAAGGTTATTCAGCATTTCGGAAGGAGAAACAAAAGGAAAAGGAGGTGGGTTAGCGCTGTTAATGAAGGACGAGATTAATACAGCAGTGAGAGGGAATCTTAGATTAAGATCAAAGTTATAGGACGCAACCTTACCGTTCATGCCATGCTCCCGCTGCAGTGAAGTTGGAGAATTTGGTGGCCAGCCGAATCTCTGTTCACGGCAGCAGAATGGGAAAATCCCGCCAACGTGAATGGTACTAAGATTAGGTTAGGTTGACTGGCCATGCTAAAATTGCCCCTTGGTGTCCTGAGATGTGTAGGTTAGAGGGATTAGTGGGTAAATATGTAGGGATATGGGGGTAGGGCCTGGGTGGGATTGTGGTCGGTGCAGACTCGATGGGCCGAATGCCCTCTTTCTGCACTGTAGGGTTTCTATGATCGATCTATGACTCTGGCCGTAGGATGGGATTTTGCGGCCGTTCCCAGCAGTAGGAACTTCCAGCCCTGCCAATGCTTCCCTGGTGACGGTGGATGCGAACAACGGGAAATGCCGTTGACAGCGATAGGACTGGAAGATCCCGCCAATGGTGGTGAGCTGCCACCGCCACTGCGAAAAAGGCCACGGAGGGTCGAAAATACCACCTGTAGAATCAGTTTGGGTGGAGCGAAGAAACAGCAGCGGGCAGGAAACACTGATAGGAGTTATTTATTGGCCAGCAAATGGTAGTGATAAGGTGGGCACAGGAATCAGGAAAATAGAGGTGTGTGTAATAAAGATAATACAATACAAAGAACAATACAGCACAGGAACAGGCCCTTCGGCCCTCCAAGCCCGTGCCGCTCCCTGGTCCAAACTAGACCATTCTTTTGTATCCCTCCATTCCCACTCCGTTCATGTGGCTATCTAGATAAGTCTTAAACGTTCCCAGTGTGTCCGCCTCCACCACCTTGCCCGGCAGCGCATTCCAGGCCCCCACCACCCTCTGTGTAAAATACGTCCTTCTGATATCCGTGTTAAACCTCCCCCCCCTCACCTTGAACCTAACACCCCTCGTGAACGTCACCACTGACCTGGGAAAAAGCTTCCCACCGTTCACCCTATCTATGCCTTTCATAATTTTATACACCTCTATTAGGTCACCCCTCATCCTCCGTCTTTCCAGTGAGAACAACCCCAGTTTACCCAATCTCTCCTCATAACTAAGCCCTTCCATACCAGGCAACATCCTGGTAAACCTCCTCTGCACTCTCTCTAAAGCCTCCACGTCCTTCTGGTAGTGTGGCGACCAGAACTGGGTGCAGTATTCCAAATGCAATAATCATGGGGGCAATCCACAAACAGACTGAGTGAACCTAATTAGCACTAATGTCGAGGAGAACAAATTCCTGAATGTAATTAAATGGTTTTCTGGAACAGTATGCCGAGGAACCAACTGAAATATGGGGTAATTTAGAACTTTTCTTGAGCAATGAGAAAGGACCAATTAATAATCTTGCTGTAAAGGAACCTTTAGGAAAGTGTGATCATAATATGGTGGAATGTTGCATTAAGTTTGAAAATGATGTACTTCAATCTGAAACTAGGGTCTCAAATCTAAACAAAGGAAACTATGAAGGTGTGAGGGGCCAATTGGTTGTGGTAGATTGGGAAATACATTAAAAAGTATGGTGGTAGACAGGCAATGGCTAGTAATTGAAGAATTAATACATGGCTTGCAGCAAATTTACATTCCTTTGAGGTACAAAATCTCAGCAGGGAAGGCAATCCAACCATGGCTAACAAGAGAAGTTATAGGTCAAAAGAAAAGGTTTGCAAAGTTGCCAAGAAAGTAGTAAGCCTGAGAATTGTGAGCATTTTGAATTCAATAAAGGAGGACCAACAAACTGATAAAGATAGAGAAGATAGAATATGAAAGTAAACTAAGGTGAAACGTGAAACTTGCCCCTTACCGTCCCAAGATGTACAGGTTAGGTGGATTGGCCGTGCTAAATTGCCCCTTGGTGTCCAAAGATGTGTAGGTTAGATGGATTAGCCACGGTAAAAGTGTGGGGTTACGGGGACAGGGTGTGAGAAAGAGCCTGGGTAAGGTACCCTGTCAGAGAGAGCAGGTGCAGACCCGATGGGCCGAATGGCCTCTTACTGCACTGTAGATTTCTGTGATTCATTCAACACTTTATGTTGAGGAAAAGGGTGTTCAATTCACTTTACTACCATTCCAAACAAAAAACGCAAAATAATTCACAAAAGGATGGGATTCCCTTCAAAAATTCTTACAAGCACGTCCAGTGCTTCGATGTTTTGGGTCAGGTTTATCACTCTCACCTGAGGCAGCAGGTAGTGGGGTTGAAGTCCCATACCAGGCCTTCAGCACAAAATCCAGGCGCTCACTCCCACTGCAGTACGGAGGGAGTAACTGTCGGAGGTGCGTGCCATCTTACGAATGAGGCATTAAACTGTGACCCCGTGTCCACCCTCAGGCGTAATCAGTCCCTTTGCTCTATTGGAAACAGACATTTCGCCCATATGCCTCTGGCGCATGTATTTAATCCCTCCACCAAAATTAGGAAAACAGGTTCTCTGGTCAATGTGGGTGCTGGGATCACTCGGCTGCTGTGTTTCCTACGTCACAACAATGACTGCACTTCAAGAGTGTTTCACTGGCTGTGAACTCGAAGCGCTCTGTGGCGTCCTGAGGTTGTGAAAGGTGCTATAGAAATGCAAATGCTTTCTTCTGACCTCTGCCCCTCTTGCCCTTTGTTACAAGGTCTGTACCATCAAAGATTCAAGCAGCAAACGCGACTCTTTTTATGCAATTAGCTCCACGAACATCCGCAGCACGATTAACCGCGGTGAAAGAAGGAACTGAAGAATCAATGGGAATCTCATTATTAATAGATTAAGAGGCCACACACTCCGGATACTTGGCTGCGTTTCAACGCTGAATAACTTGTTCTCCATTCTTGGTTCTCGGGTTTCTGTTGAGATGGCAGGGGATGGGGAGTAGCAGTTGCTACGATGGGCACGGTGGGTTTGCCCACAACTTTTATCACCGGGACTCTCTGTGAGGCACATTCAAAACTCATTGGAAGCAGACCGATGCTTCCTCTAACCTGCTGTTTCCCATACACTCCCCCCCCAGCCCTTGATGTTTGCTGGAGTACTGTTCTGCGAGCAAGGTAGGCCTCCCTAGTTCTTCACCCAGGCGGCCCTCCCTGCATATGAACCTAATGGATATACAGGTCGAGTGTTGGACTGGAGATCAAGTCACAGACAAACGCCATTTTCTGATCACACAACCAGCAATCCAAAGCTTGTTCCTCACCCCTCACGTTGCTCCCACCACCTTGACGGGGATGGGGCTAGCTCAGCCGTGACGAGGGGCAGAGGACGGGACGGCCCTGGTCTGTACACCTCCGTTCCGAGTTAAATAGTACACTTACTTGCAAGCGCTCTCAACACAATCACATCCACTGCTGTCAACCCTAATTTGAACTCAGGAAAGAGCAGCTTGAATACAAAACCTGAAGGACAGCAGCGAGAGTCGCTGTGACGGATTAAGAGGCGAGGGAATATAAAACACCGTCTTAATACTCACAAGCTAAACAGTTGCTACGTCTCTCAGTCTCGGGTGAAGCCAGAAAGTAGCTTTAGCTGGCTGACGAGCAGAACTCCTCAACTCCAAGAGAAGCGCTGACACTGAGCGTATAATTAATATTCATATAATTATACTCTCATTCACAGCTTTGTCGCGACAGCTGGTTAAACGACGAGCTACTCCAGCAAGTCAGCACAACCTTGCAGATAATAACTAGTAAAATGCAGGCAAATTAAGGCATGTAAATACGAGATATAAAAAGAATTTTACTTCATGTTCAACAGTTCCTCCTCCGAGGTCGCTTTCAGAGAAGGAGTTTTTTTTAAACAAAACAAAACATTGCCCTTTCCTTATCAATGTGTTAAAACAGCATCCCCCAGGATAAGGAGATTGCAAAGGCAATGGGAAAGGATTGTTTGAGGATTGATACTGGATGCCCCACCTTACGCCAACACTCCCCAGCCACAGCCTTGTTTTCATTGGCAAGAAACTAAACGGAGAGAGAGAATGGGTGACGCACTGGGGACCACACATCTCAGCTGATGTTTCAGCCAACTTAAGTAAACAGAGAATTCCCGAGGTGGGCACTTAATCTCAGCGGTATGCAGCGTGCAGAAGGCGCAGCGTGCTTTGTTGATGTGGGCTGAAATATGGAACTGTAAACCAGGGAACAATGTTGTTGCTACACCAAGCTAGTGAAGGGTGTTAGTTGCACTCACAGCAATGCACTTGCGTGTCACGCCAACATGTTTTTCCTGCAAGGCTTTTATCTTCCCCAAAACAAAGTGCAGCTTTGTAACGGCGGTTAATTCGCCCTCATGTCTGGCTGCGAGAATCGGCCCCCTCCTGAGCTCAAGGGGGCAAAACAACTCAGCGTACTCTGTCCGGCAGGTACTATTTAGGTAGACACAAGGTGAAAATTCCGCCACGGGATCGGAGGGAAAATACCGGGAGGAGCCATTGATCATAGAATCCCGACAGTGCAGAAGGAGGCCATTTGGCCCATCGGATCTACACTAACTTTCCGAAAGAGCATCTATCTCCGTAATCCTGCGCATTTAGCATGGCCAATCCACCGAACCTACACATCTTTGGACACTAAGGGGCAATTTAGCATGGCCAATCCACCTAACCTGCATATCTTTGGACACGAAGGGGCAATTTAGCATGGCCAATCCACCCAACCTACTCATCTTTGGACACTAAGGGGCAATTTAGCATGGCCAATCCACCCAACCTGCACATCTTTGGAACCAAGGGGCAATTTAGCATGGCCAATCCACCCAAGCTGCACATCTTTGGAACCAAGGGGCAATTTAGCATAGCCAATCCACCCAAGCTGCACATCTTTGGAACCAAGGGGCAATTTAGCATGGCCAATCCACCTAACCTGAATATCTTTGGACTGTGGGAGGAAACTGGAGCATCCGGTGGAAACCCACGCAGACACACGCAAATTCCACACAGCCAATCATCCGAGGATGGAATCAAACCCGGGTCACTAGCGCTGTGAGGCAGCAATGCCAACCACTGTGCCGCCATTGACCTGGATGTGAGGTCCACTATAGCTCCTTGTCTGGGGAGGTGTGTGCTACGCTGAAGGAAAATGAGGCAAGTGTCAGGCAAAAATATCATAGAATCCCTACAGTGCAGGACAGGCCATTCAGCCCATCGAATCTGCACTGACCGTCCAAAATAGCACCCGACCGAGGCCCAATCCCCCAGCCCTAACCCTGCATATATAATATATCAAAACAAATGATCACAAGATGATACCAGAACAGAGAGGATATGTTTATCAGGAGCCAGAAGGGGCTTAACTGGTGGCACACCTGCCTCTGAATTGCAAAGCTCCGGGTTTAAGACCCACTCGAGAGCTAGAGCACAATAATCAAGGCTGGCACTCCAATGCAGTGCTGCACTGTCGGAGATGCTGTCTTTTGGATAAGATATTAAACCAAAGCAGCATCTGGTGGATGTATAAAAACCCCTGGCACTATTCTGAAGAAGAGCAGAGCAGAGGAGGCACGGTAGCACAGTGGTTAGCACTGCTGCTTCACAGCTCCAGGGACCTGGGTTTGATTCCCGGCTTGGGTCACTGTCTGTGTGGAGTTTGCACATTCTCCTCGTGTCTGCGTGGGTTTCCTCCGGGTGCTCCGGTTTCCTCCCACAGTCCAAAAGATGTGCGGGTTAGGTTGATTGGCCATGCTAAAACAATTGCCCCTTAGTGTCCTGAGATTAGCGGGTAAATATGTGGGGATATGGGGGTAGGGCCTGGGTGGGATTGTGGTCGGTGCAGACTCGATGGTTTCTATGATTCTATGAGGCAACCCCTTTCCCTCCCCCGGCCAATATTTATTCTCAACCAACATCACTAACAACTACCTGTCGTTATCACATTGCCGCATGCAAATTGGCTGCCACATTTACAACAGTGGCAACATTTTAAGAGTATTTCATTGCCTATGAAGCCCTTTGAGACATCCAATGGTGGCGTTAAGCGCTATATAAAGACAAGCCTCATTTTAACCCAGAAAAAGAGCACTCGGCTGGTGTCCTTAATGAATGTCTTTAAAATTGTGAAGGGACTTGAAAGGGTAGATGTGGAGAAGATGTTCTCATTGCTGGGGGAAGACCAAAACGGGAGAACTTAAACAGATGATGGTCACCACCCGGAGAGACGTGAGAATGTGGAACCCGCTATCACAAGGTGTGGTTAAGCTGAATAGCGTTGATGCATTTAAGGGGGAGAATTAAGATTTGGAAATTTATGCCGAGATGCAGATGGTAGGGTAGGGGTGGGGAGGGGTTTGTATGCGGCGTAAATAATCAAGGTTTCATTCATTCATGGGACATGGGCGTCACTGGCTGGACCAGCATTTATTGCCCATCCCTATTTGCCCTTGAACTGAGTGTCTCGCTCGGCCATTTCAGAGGGCAAATGAAAGTCAACCACATTGCTGTGTCTCTGGAGTCACATGTAGGCCAGATCGGGTAAGGACAGCAGATTTCCTTCCCTGAAGGGACATTAGTGAACCAGATGATTTTTTCCAACAATCAATAATGGCTTCACGGTCATCAGTAGATTCTTAATTCCAGATATTATTTTATTGAATTCAAATTCCACCATCTGTCATGGGGGGATTTGAATCCGGGCCCCCCAGAACGTGAGTTTCTGGATTAATAGTCTAGCGAGAATACCACTGGGTCATCGCTTGCCCTGAAGTGGGTAAGTGTTGAGGTAGATCAATACGGTAAGAAGTCTCACAACACCAGGTTAAAGTCCAACAGGTTTATTTGGTAGCAAATACCATAAGCTTTCGGAGCACTGCTCCTTCGTCAGATGGAGTGGAAATGTGCTCTCAAACAGTGCAAACAGACAATATCAAGTTGCAGAATACTGATTTGAATGCGAATCCTACAACCAGCCAGGTCTTAAAGGTACAGACAACGTGGGTGGAGGGAACATTAAACACAGGTTAAAGAAATGTGTATTGTCTCCAGACAGAACAGCTAGTGAGATTCTACAAGCCCAGGAGGCAAGCTGTGGGGGTTACTGATAATCATGTGGGGTTGCCTCATAGAATCATAGAAACCATCGAGTCTGCACCGACCACAATCCCACCCAGGCCCTACCCCCATATCCCCACATATTTACCCACATGTAAATGCACTGTCCACCGCATGTAAATGCACTGCACCAGTCCAACGCCGGCATCTCCACATCATGACAACACCGAATGACAGGGCAGAGTTGAGGGGTTCACTTCAACTCCCATTATGTTCATAGGGACGCCAGCAGAGAAGAGTTGGGCTGACTGGCCCCCCCTTCTACGCTATATCTTCTATGAACGCGGAAGATATGTATTAGATTAGCTCCTGTGTCAAAACTTGACTGGTGCTCAAACACGCATGAAAGATATTAACACAACATTAATTGGGCTTCCACAGAAGGCAGCAAGTCGAGGTGAAAGCTTGGATTCGACTGCAGTCCATTAACCACAGTGATCCTTAAACATGCTCTCTCTGGAGTTCAACCCCAAATCTGCTTAATTTATGGTTTGCATTATAACTTTACAAGTTTCCAGTCGATATTGCCTTTCCACCTTGTCACACTTAATCTTCAGCCAGTCTGATTAATTAGCGATTATTTAGGTGTCTAATTAGTAGCCAGGTGGACTGTTAAATGTGAACTCATTAAAGTCATGTTCATTCAACTAATTGAAGAGTTAGACAAGAGCAGAAAATTTGCGTCGTCTTATCATTATGAGGTTACAAAGGGAGGCAATAGTTGTACAATTAAGTTAATTAGCACGGTTGCAATTGCTCACTGATTATCTAATGAGTCGAGGGTGTTAGGTTCGTGAACAAATTTGTTACTTAATTTAATAATTATCAGTTAGGTTAAATGAGGAGCAGAGTAGGCTATTCAGCCCTTCAAGCCCAGCTCCTCTTAATACTGTACTGGTTTCTGATCTTCCCGCACTTTCTCACCTCTCAATTCCTATCAATTGCACTCCTGAGAGTTTTGCATTTTTATTTATTTTATTATTATTTATTAGTGTCACAAGTAGGCTTACATTAATTAACACTGCAATGAGGTTACTGTGAAAGTCCCCGAGTCGCCACACTCCGGGAGCGCCTGTTCGGGTACAATGAGGGAGAATTTAGCATGGCCAATGCACCCTAACCAGCACATCGTAGAATCATGGAATTCCTACAGTGCAGAACGATGCCATTCAGCCCATTGAGTCTGCACCGACCTCAATCCCACCCAGGTCCTATCCCCATGACTCCATAACCCCATGCATTTACCCTTGCAAGTTCCCCCTGACACTAAGGGGCAATTTAGCATGGCCATTCCACCTAACCTGCACATCTTTGGACCGTGGGAGGAACCCGGAGCACCTGGAGGAAACCCATGCAGACACGGGGAGAACGTGTGGACTCCACACAGACAGTGACCCGAGCCGGGAATTGAACCCGGGTCCCTGGCGCTGTGAGGCAGCAGTGCTAACCACTGTGCCACAGTGAGTGAGATTCTATACAACTCCCTGGGCTAAGAGAACTTCCAAAGATTCACAATCCTAAAGTAAATAAAAATATTAAATCTAGATTGAAATATAATAACTTAATATTAATAATAATATAATAATTATTATGATAATAAATAAAGTTAGGTTTAACTGTAACATAAGTAACATAAAACAAATTAAATACATATATGCAATGAATTAAAATGTAGAGTAGAATATGGAATAAGAATAAATTACACAAAAAATATTAAAACTTTTTGAACAGATTAAAATTTGCAATATAAATAAATTATACAGAAATTTAAACGAAAATATTAAACAAACAAATCAAAATTTAGGATTTTAACCTAAAATATTCAACAAAATAGAAATAAAATACTCTATAGAAATATAAAATAATATCAAATGAAAAATTCACAAAATATAATTTGAAGAAAAATACTAAAATATTAAACAAAATATGAACAAAATTTTGTTCAGAAATTTTAAATAAAATATATTGATCAGATTTCATAATATGAAACAAAAATAAAGTGAAAATGTTCAAACAAAATATAAATATAAGTTTTAGAAATTTAAAAATATTTTTAAAATTTCATAAATTAGGATATGAAACAAAAATGAAACTGAAGTATTCAACAAAATAGAAATAAAGTACTGTACAGAAATATAAATAATATTGAATGAAAAATTCACAGAATGGGATTTAAAAATAAAATTAAAATATTTAACAAAATATAAAGAAAATTTCGTTCAGAAAATTTAAAGTATTAAACAAAGAAATTATAAGATAGGATAAACAACTTCAAATATTGAATGTGGAAATAAAATACTGTATAGCAAAATAAATGTTACATGAAAAATTTGCAAAATAGGATTTGAGAAAAAAACAAAAATATAAATAAAATTTCATTCAGAAATTTAATATAAAATTTCATAAATTAGGGGACGAAACAAAAAATAAAACTAGTATTCAACAAAATAGAAATAAAATACTGTACAGACACAAGTAAAATCTGAATGGAATAATTTGAATCTGAACCAAATAATCTAATATCCAAAATAAATGTAATTTATAAAATACATTAAATATAAAATATATAAAATATGGATTATAGTAAATATAAAATGTTATAAATATAAATTATATTAAATATTAAACATGAAATATCGAGTACAAATTATATTAAGTATAAAATGTATAAAATATAAATGATATTAAATATAATATAAATTATAAATGTCATTAAATATAAAATTGATATAAGTGATATTAAATATGAAATATATATAGATGTTATTAAATATTAAATATGTAATATGTTATTAAATATAAAATGTATAAAATAGAAATGATATAAAATATAAATGATATTAAATATGAAATATATAGTACAAATTATATTAAATATAAAATGTATAAAATAGAAATGTTATTAAATATAAAATTAATATAAATTATATTGAATATAAAATTAATAGAAATGTTATTAAATATTAAATATATATAATAAATGTTATTAAATATAGAATATGTGATATAAATGATATTAAATCTAAGACATTAGGTGAGGACAAGCAATATGAAGTTGCTGATGACCAGAGTCTATCTGACGGTGCTGGTTAGTTAGTGCTGGTTAATAACTAGTTAATGGGTTAACCTGCACCATCACCAGTGGCCCGGGCCTTTCCCGCTGCACTCACCGCTCTCCGCCGTCCGGGGCCGGGCCCGCACTCAGGGTGAGGGGCCGAATGGCCGGGGTGCCGCTGCTCTCCTCCGTCCTTCGCCTCCCGTCTCCAAGGCCCGGTTGCTAGGGGGGCAGCCCCTCCCCCTCCCGGGGTCAATGCTCCGCCCTCTCTGACTTCACCTGGGTGGGCGGTGCCCGGGGGGGGGGAGGGGGGCGGAGGAGGCGGGGACTTGCGGGAGGGGGGTGGAGTCTGTGGAGAGCGTGCGGAGTCTGCGTGGAGGGAGGGGGCGGGGTCTACGGGAAGGGGGGAGGAACCAGTGGGGAGAGTGCGGAGTCTGCGCGGAGGGAGGGGGCGGGGTCTATGGGGAGGGGGGTGGAGCCTGTGGGGAGGGGTTGGAGCCTGTGGGGAGTGTGCGGAGTCTGCGCGGAGGAAGGGGGCGGGGTCCATGGGGGAGGGGTGGAGGAGCCTGAGGGGAGCGTGCGGAGTCTGCGCAGAGGGAGCGGGACAGTGCCTGTGGGAGGAGGCGTGCGCCTGTGTGGAAGCGGGCGGAACCTATGGGGAAGGGGGCGGGGTCCGCGGGAGGGGGCGGCGCTCTCAGGACTGGGGGCGGAGTCCGCGGTGGATGGGCGGTGCACGCGAGGGGGTAGGCGGAGTCCACTTGGGAGTGGGCGTGGCCCGTTTGGGAGTGGGCGGGGCCTGTGCCCAATGACGCACAGGGCGCCGCTCTGATTAGTCGCGTCATTGTTCGGTCACGTGATTGGGGCTGCAATGACGTAATGGATTGCAATGACGTAATGGGCTACCCCGGAGACTCCCCCAAGTGATTCCAGTGGTGTTGCCAATTGTGCCCCATGGACCACACTCCTCACTTTCACAACCAATGTATATTTTACCCAAAAAGACAATTCCAAAGCAATTTATACAGCCAATTAAATATGTTTTTTGTGAAGTGCAGTCCGCTGTTGTAATGGGAAACACGGCAACCAATTTGTGCACAGCAAGATCCCACAAACAGCAATGTGATCAATGACAAGTCCATCTGTCTTCCAGATGGACGGCACAGCTCTACTCCAAATAGCGTCCCCTTCACAGGGCACCAATGGTTGCCAGTTTAATCATCGACTCAGGAAAATGGCACCTCTGACAGTGCAGCATTCCGACAGTGCTATGTGGCGAACGGGAGTGGGTCAGGATACTGAATTTGATGATCAGTCATGAATGAATGGTGGAGCAGGCTCGAAGGGCCGAAAGGCCTACTCCTGCTTCTAAAATTCCTATGTTTCTATGCGTTGCATCGGATCTGTGGGACTGAGCCCAAAAGCCACCACCTCTGGACTTAAGAAGTGAGAGTGTGGCCCACCCGGGCAACAGTTAACACGCTTGGTTTACAGTTATTGTCCATCTAGTTTCACGTACCCACAACTTCCCGACCTTCTGGGTTCCCGCTCAGATTCACATGCGTTGCTGACAGAATTAAGTGTTTCCAGTTACTTCCTTTCACTTTAGAATTCTCATCCTTAGCTTCGAAACTTTCCAAGGCCTCCCCCTCTGCAAACTCCTCAAGACCTAAACTCTCCAATATTGCTGCGCTCCATGAATTTTAGCCTCTTGTCCCCAATTTCCATCGCTCTGCCCCTGGCCGCCGTGTGCCTTCAGCTGCTAAACTCTGGAAATGTCTCCCTAAATGCCCCCGCCTCTCGATCTCTCTCCCCTCCTTAAAACCTCCCTCTTTGACCAAGGTTTTGGTCACCGGCCTAATATTTCCTTATATGGTTCGGTGTCAAATTTTATTTCATAATCACTCTTGTGAAGCACATTGGGATGTTTTGCTACTGAAAGGCACTATATAAACGCACACATTGCCTGATGCAGCTCTGCAGCTGGTAGGTAAGGGTCCCAGGTCAGGCTGATGCCTTCTGCACACTATTCAATCAGTGGATTCACTTCGCTTCACACTTGCATTGAGTGGGCAAAGGGGCTGGAACAGGCAGTTTCAGCTTGAGTGGTGAGGAGAAAGGGAAACAAATGTTATAAAATGGGCTGACAAGTGGTAAGTAACACTTGCGCCGCTAGAGAGCCTCAGGCAATAACTATCTCCAAGAAGACAGGATCTAAATATCTCCCTTTGACATTCAATGGCATTACCATCGCTGAATCCCCCAACTGTCAACATAGAATCATAGAATCCCAACAGTGAAGAAGGAGGCCATTTGGCCCATCGACTCTGCATTAATTCTTACCCATGCTTACCCCGTAATCTCCACTTACCCCACTAATCCCCCTGACCTATATATTTTACGACAATAAGGGGCAATTTACACAAAAATAGAAAATGCTGGAAAATATCAGCAGTTCTGATAGCATCTGTGGGGAGAGAATGGAGCCAACGTTTCGAGTCTAGATGGCACTTTGTCAAAGCTAGGGGCAATTTAGCATGGCCAATCCACCTAACCTACACATCTTTGGACACTAAAGGTCTATTTATCATGACCAATCCACCTAACATACACATGTTTGGACACTAAGGGGCAATTCCGCATGATCAATCCCCCTAACCTACACATCTTTGGACATTAAGAGGCAATTTAGCATGGTTAATTCACCTGACCTACACATTTCTGGTCAGAAAGAGGCAATTTAGCATGGTCAATCCACCTAACCTGCACATCTTTGGACACTAAGGGTTAATTTTGCATGGTCAATCCACCTAACCTGCATATCTTTGACACTAAGGGACAATTTAGCACGGCCAATCCACCTAACCTGCACATCTTTGGTCACTAAGGGGCAATTTAGAAATCATAGAAAACATAGAAAAACTACAGCACAAACAGGCCCTTCGGCCCACAAGTTGTGCCGAACACATCCCTACCTTCTAGACCTACCTATAACCCTCCATCCTATTAGGCTCCATGTACTCATCCAGGAGTCTCTTAAAAGACCCTATTGAGTTTGCCTCCACCACCACTGACGGCAGCCGATTCCACTCACCCACCACCCTGCACCCTGCTAACCTGCACATCTTTGGACACTAAGGGGCAATTTAGCATGGCCAATCCACCTAACCTGCTCATCTTTGGACACGAAGAGGCAATTTAGCATGGCCAATCCACCTAACCTGCTCATCTTTGGACACGAAGAGGCAATTTAGCATGGCCAATCCACCTAACCTACACATCTTTGGACACTAAGGGGAAATTTATCATGGCCAATCCACCTAACCTGCTCATCTTTGGACACTAAGGGGAAATTTATCATGGCCAATCCACCTAACCTGCTCATCTTTGGACACTAAAGGGCAATTTAGCATGGCCAATCCACCTAACCTGCACATCTTTGGACACTAAGGGGAAATTTAGCATGGCCAATCCACCTAACCTGCACATCTTTGGACACTAAGGGGAAATTTAGCATGGCCAATCCACCTAACCTGCACATCTTTGGACACTAAGGGGCAATTCCGCATGATCAATCCCCCTAACCTACACATCTTTGGACATTAAGAGGCAATTTAGCATGGTTAATTCACCTGACCTACACATTTCTGGTCAGTAAGAGGCAATTTAGCATGGTCAATCCACCTAACCTGCACATCTTTGGACACTAAGGGTTAATTTTGCATGGTCAATCCACCTAACCTGCATATCTTTGACACTAAGGGACAATTTAGCACGGCCAATCCACCTAACCTGCACATCTTTGGTCACTAAGGGGCAATTTAGAAATCATAGAAAACATAGAAAAACTACAGCACAAACAGGCCCTTCGGCCCACAAGTTGTGCCGAACACATCCCTACCTTCCAGACCTACCTATAACCCTCCATCCTATTAAGCTCCATGTACTCATCCAGGAGTCTCTTAAAAGACCCTATTGAGTTTGCCTCCACCACCACTGACGGCAGCCGATTTCACTCACCCACCACCCTGCACCCTGCTAACCTGCACATCTTTGGACACTAAGGGGCAATTTAGCATGGCCAATCCACCTAACCTGCTCATCTTTGGACACGAAGGGGCAATTTAGCATGGCCAATCCACCTAACCTACACATCTTTGGACACTAAGGGGAAATTTATCATGGTCAATCCACCTAACCTGCTCATCTTTGGACACTAAGGGGAAATTTATCATGGCCAATCCACCTAACCTGCTCATCTTTGGACACTAAGGGGCAATTTATCATGGCCAATCCACCTAACCTGCTCATCTTTGGACACTAAAGGGCAATTTAGCATGGCCAATCCACCTAACCTGCACATCTTTGGACACTAAGGGGAAATTTAGCATGGCCAATCCACCTAACCTGCACATCTTTGGACACTAAGGGGAAATTTATCATGGCCAATCCACCTAACCTGCACATCTTTGGACACTAAGGGGAAATTTAGCATGGCCAATCCACCTAACCTGCACATCTTTGGACACTAAGGGGAAATTTAGCATGGCCAATCCACCTAACCTGCACATCTTTGGACACTAAGGGGAAATTTATCATGGCCAATCCACCTAACCTGCACATCTTTGGACACTAAGGAGCAATTTAGCATGGCCAATCCACCTAACCTGCACATCTTTGGACACTAAGGAGCAATTTAGCATGGCCAATCCAACTAACCTGCACATCTTTGGACACTAAGGAGCAATTTAGCATGGCCAATCCAACTAACCTGCACATCTTTGGACACTAAAGGGCAATTTAGCACGGCCAATCCATCTAACCTGCACATCAAAGAAGTGGGGGAGGAAACCGGAGCACCCGGAGGAAACCCATGCAGACACGGGGAGAATGTGCAAACTCAATACAGACAGGCACCCGAGGCCAGAATCGAACCCAAGTCCCTGGCGCTGTGAGACAACAATGGACCAAAGGACACCAAAGATACATGAATATACATGAAGGCGTTCTTCTGGCCCAGAATTTGGCATCCAGGCCTCCGCACTGCAGTAGATCACGCTGAGGATGCCGGCGGGATACACCCACAGCTGAACGACCTCCGTCAGGTTGCTGTTGTTCCGCACTCTCCCCATCAACCAGCAACACGACGGCTGCAACTTCCACAACACACAAACATTTGACTGGTGGGATAGAATCATGGAAGAGTTACAGCATGCAGAAAGAGGCTCTTCAGCCCATCCAGCCATCCAGCCTGTGTTGGCTGACGTCCAATTCCCAGCCTAGCGATACTGAACCAGAGAAGGAGATGCAAGTGCCAGAATTGGTCAAAAGACCTGTTCCTTAAGGTGGGATTAGAATCAGGAAAATGAAGTAGAAAGGCAGAGAGTGGGTTTAGGGAGGGATTCCCAGAGTTAGGTCTTCGACAGCTGAATGGTGTTGCCCACTTGTTTTTGCAAAGTATACCCAAATTATTTTTTGCTGAATTTAACCTTTGGTGGTACGGTGGCACAGAGGTTACACTGGTGCCTCACAGTGACAGGGACCCAAGCTCGATTCCAGCCTCGGGTCACTGTCTGTGTGGAGTCTGCACGTTCTTCCTGTGTCTGCGTGGGTTTCCTCCGGGTGCTCCGGTTTCCTCCCACACTCCAAAGATGTGCAGCTTAGGTGGATTGGCCATGTTAAATTGCCCCTTAGTGTCCAAAGATGTGCAGTAATGCGGATTGGCCATGCTAAATTGCCCATTAGTGTCCATAGATGTGCATGCTAGGTGGATTGGCCATGCTAAATTTCCCCTTAGTGTCCAAAGATGTGCAGGTTAGGTGGATTGGCCATGCTAAATTGTCCCTTAGTGTCCAAAGGTGTGCAGGTTAGGTGGATTGGCCATGCTAAATTGTCCCTTAGTGTCCAAAGGTGTGCAGGTTAGGTGGATTGACCATGCTAAATTGTCCCTTAGTGTCCAAAGATGTGCAGGTTAGGTGGATTGACCATGCTAAATTGTCCCTTAGTGTCCAAAGATGTGCAGTTATGTGGATTGGCCATGCTAAATTGCCCCTTAGTGTCCAAAGATGTGCAGGTTAGGTGGATTGGCCATGCTAAATTGCCCCTTAGTGTCCAAAGATGTGCAGGTTAGGTGGATTGGCCATGCTAAATTGCCCCTTAGTGTCCAAAAATGTGTAGGTTTGGTGGATTGGCTATGCTAAATTGCCCCTTAGTGTCCAAAGATGTACAGGTTAGCTGGATTGGCTTTGGTAAATACATAGGGTTAAGGGATAGGGTGGGGGTGGGCCTGTTGGAGAGGTAGTGCAGCCTCGATGGGCCAAATGGCCTCGTTCTGCGCTGTAGGGATTCTATGATATCTAACAGCATACTGCTACTTTGTTAAATTCACTTTTGCCTGATATTTCTTCTGATTAGGGTTCTGTGGCAGATTGGGGAGGGGGAAAGCATTAAGAAGCATTAAACATAAGGATTAAAATGACAAGACATTAAATAACATTTAATGTTGGAGTGATATCCTCAAAGCAGTATGCAGTCTTCGCTGGCAAATCCTGCTGCTCAGCGCTCTGCCCTGTGGTGAAGAGAGGGATTACAAGAGGCATTTTACCTGTGCCAGCCTCCAGAAGGGGCACAAGAGCAATCAAAAGGGCAAGGAGATTCCCCCAAACAGAATGGCCTCACAAATCAAGTCTACATCCATCCCTATAATCTCGTGTTCACTGTTTCTGAGTCGATCCAGGGGCAGAGACGGAGATGAACACTTATATTTGATTTGATTTGATTTATTATTGTCACATGCATTAGTGCATTGGGCGGCACGGTGGCACAGTGGGTTAGCATTGCTGCTTCACAGCTCCAGGGACCTGGGTTCGATTCCCGGCTTGGGTCACTGTCTGTGTGGAGTTTGCACATTCTCCTCGTGTCTGCGTGGGTTTCCTCCGGGTGCTCCGGTTTCCTCCCACAGTCCAAAGATGTGCGGGTTAGATTGATTGGCCATGCTCAAGTTGCCCCTTAGTGTCCTGAGATTCGTTGGTTTGAGGGGTTAGCGGGTAAATGTGCAGGGATATGGAGGTAGGGCCTGGGTGGGATTGTGGTCGGTGCAGACTCGATGGGCCGAATGGCCTCTTTCTGCACTGTAGGGTTTCTATGATTCTATGATTAGTATACAGTGAAAAGTATTGTTTCTTGCGCGCCAGACAGACAGAGCATACTGTTCATAGAGTACATAGGGGAGGAGAGGAAAGAGTGCAGAATGTAGTGTTACCGTCATAGCCAGAGAAAGGTGTAGAGGAAGATCAACTTAATATAAGGTTAGGTCCATTCAAAAGTCTGACGGCAGCAGGGAAGAAGCTGTTTTTGAGTCGGTTGGTACGTGACCTCAGACTTTTGTATCTTTTTCCCGACGGGAGAAGGTGGAAGAGAGAATGTCCGGGGTGCGTGGGGTCCTTGATTATGCTGGCTGCTTTTCCGAGGCAGCGGGAAGTGTAGATGGAGCCAATGGATGGGTTTGCGTGATGGACTGGGCTATGTTCACAACTCTTTGTAGCTTCTTGCAGTCCTGGTCAGAGCAGGAGCCCATACCAAGCTGTGATACATCCGGAAGGGAGATCTCCACAACCCGGTTAATTTAGTGCTTTGTCCAGGGAATTTCACTGGGCAATGCAGGGCACCAAGATACCTAAAGAAAAGGCACAGAGGTAGGCCTGCAGCGAGAGGGGTGGAGCGAGGTAGAGAGGGGTGCAGGAAGGGGCTTCCAGAGCTTGGGTGCCCTCCCCACTCCCCAGGCAACTGAACGCACGGCCGCCAATGGGGAAGCAAGTAAAATCGGGCCTCCGCGAGGGGCCAGAATTTGAGGACAGCGATCTCCCCGGGGGTGGGGGGAAGACGGGGCGGCCTAGAGGAGATCACAGAGATAAGAGGGAATGAGGCGAAGGCAGGATTGGAAAACAAGGATGTGAATTTTCAAAACAAGGGCGTGAATTCTCAGGCGGTTCACACCCTGCTGCGGCTGCCAGTGAGGATAGCGGATTTCTGTCCACTGCATTGGCACCAGAAAAATCCCACGAGCGTGAACGGCTGGAGAATTCACGCCTAGATGTTGTCTGATTGGGAACCAATGTTGATCAGTGAGTTTATTTTTGTTCTTTCATGGGCGTTGCTGGCCGGGCGTAATTGCCCATCCCTAATTGCCCCTTGAACTGAGTGTCTCGCTCGGCCGCTTCAGAGGGCAGTTGAGAGTCAACCACATTGCTGTGGCTCTGGGGTCACATGTAGGCCAGACCAGGGTAAGGACGGCAGATTTCCTTCCCTAAAGGACATTAGTGAACCAGATGGGTTTTTCTGACAATGGTCTCATGGTCATCAATAAGGACTTTTCAAATGCAAGTTTTTATTGAATTCAAACTTGCCCATGGTGGGATTTGAACCTGGGTCCCCAGAGAATCACCCTGGCTCTTTGGGTCCCCTGGCCTATATTGCGAGGGGGATAGAATATAAAAGCAGGGATGTCTTGATGCACCTGTACAGGGCATTGGTGAGGCCGCAGCTGGAATACTGTGTGCAGTATTGGTCCCCTTATATGAGGAAGGATATATTGGCATTGGAGGGAGTGCAGAGAAGGTTCACCAGGTTGATACCGGAGATGAGGGGTTTGGATTATGAGGAGAGGCTGAGGAGATTGGGTTTGTACTCGTTGGAGTTTAGAAGGATGAGGGGGGATCTTATGGAGACTTATAAGATAATGCGGGGGCTGGACAGGGTGGAGGCGGAGAGATTCTTTCCACTTAGTAAGGAAGTTAAAACTAGAGGACACAGCCTCAAAATAAAGGGGGGTCGGTTTAAGACAGAGTTGAGGAGGAACTTCTTCTCCCAGAGGGTGGTGAATCTCTGGAATTCTCTGCCCACTGAGGTGGTGGAGGCTACCTCGCTGAATATGTTTAAAGCGCGGATGGATGGATTCCTGATCGGTAAGGGAATTAAGGGTTATGGGGATCAGGCGGGTAAGTGGTACTGATCCACGTCAGATCAGCCATGATCTTATTGAATGGCGGGGCAGGCTCGAGGGGCTAGATGGCCTACTCCTGCTCCTATTTCTTATGTTCTTATGTTCTTATGTAGTCCAGAGACAAAGGAAGGAAGTGAACCAGATGGGTTTTTAACGACAATCGATGGTAGTTTCACAGTCACCGTTACTGAGACTAGCTTTCAATTCCAGATTTTGTTCATTAAGTTTAAGTTCCACCAGTTGCCGTGAGGGGATTTGGACCCATGTCTCCCCCAATCATTAGCCCGGGGCCTCTGGATTACTAGCCCAGTAACGTTACCATTACCACTGGAATAAACCTTCTAAATGGATTGCTAGCTGTGTATAAAAGCTACTATGGTATCGTGCCCACCTACTCGGGGGCAGCACGGTGGCACAGCGGTTAGCACTGCTGCCTCACAGTGCCAGGGACCCAGGTTCGATTCCCGGCTCGAGTCGCTGACTGCATGGAGTCTGCATGTTCTCCCTGTGTCTGCGTGGATTTCCTCCGGGTGTTCCGGTTTCCTCCCACAGCCCAAAGGCGTGCTGGTTAGGTGCATTGGCCATGCTAAATTCTCCCTCAGTGTACCCGAACAGGCGCCGGAGTGTGGCGACTAGGGGATTTTCACAGTAACTTCATTGCAGTGTGAATGTAAGCCTACTTGTGACTAATGAATAAACTTTACTGTGTTGAAGCCATTATTGTTACTGCCTGAACCCTGACTGAATGTTCGGCCTATTTCAATGGTTGGAATTAATGACAGTCAGAGTGATGTGGGTTTAAGCCCCACTGCAGAGTACCCGAACATCTTTTCTTTTCCCTCTCTCTATCTCAGGGGCAACTAGGGATGGGCAAATAAATGCTGGTGTTGGCCACTAATACACATCCCCTAAGTGAATTCTGAAATTCTCTCTTTTTCTGTGTCTCTCTGCATCTATCTGAGTTCAGTATAGACCAGGCCATCAAATCTGGGATCCTCTGATCTCCATCATTCGGTGAGTAGCACCCTCCAGGCTGAGGCAGAGGAGCTTGGGCCTGAGTCCCGCACCAGAGGCCTGAACACACAATCCAGTCGGAGCCTCCCAGTGCAGCACTGAGGGAGTGCGGCACTGCCAACTCCGACTCTGAACTCTCACAGATGGAGGGAAGAGGTCCCGAGGCCGCTATTCCAGCACGCCAACTACCCAATTGTGGGATCTTCCAGCGTGCTAAACAGACGCTGTACTTGCTGACGTAACGACTCTTCGCTCTATGCGGACTTCTTCCGGAGGCTTCCGTGGGACCGGAGGCAGGTGGTAAAGATGCATTTAAAGGGTGGCTGGGAAAGAACACCTACAATCTCTACAATGCAGAAGGAGGCCATTCGGCCCATCAAGCCTGCACTGACAACAATCCCACCCAGGCCCTCTCCCCGTAACCCCACATATTTACCTGCTAATGCCCCTGACAATAAGGGACAATTTAGCATGGCCAATCCACCTAACCTATAAATCTTTGGACACGATGGGGCAATTTAGCACGGCCAATCAACATAACCTGCACATCTTTGGACACTAAGGGGCAATTTAGCATGGCCAATCCATCTAACCTGCAAATGTTTGGACAATAAGGGGCAATTTAGCATGGCCAATCCATCTAACCTGCAAATGTTTGGACAATAAGGGGCAATTTAGCATGGCCAATCCATCTAACCTGCAAATGTTTGGACAATAAGGGGCAATTTACCATGGCCAATCCTACTGTGCCGGTTCGATTCCCGGCTTGGGTCACTGTCTGTGTGGAGTCTGCACGTTCTCCCCGTGTCTGCGTGGGTTTCCTCTCACATTCTGAAAGGTGCATTGACCCGAACAGAGTGTGGCAACTGGGGGATTTTCACAGTAACTTCATTGCAGTGTTAATGTAAGCCTTACTTGTGACTAACAAATAAACTTCAACTTCAACTAACCTGCATATCTTCGGGGTATGGGTGGAAGCCGGAGCAGTCGGAGGAAACCCATGCAGACACGGGGAGAATGTGCAAACTCCACACAGGCAGTGACCCAAGGCCGGAATTGAACCCGGGTCCCTGGCGCTGTGAGGCAGCAGTGCTAACCCACTGTGCCACCGTGCCATGCAAGGGAGAAGGGAATGTTGGGATTGGCCGATGGGCCTGGATGAATTAGGAGTGTGAGCCGTTGGGGAGGAGAGACCAAAATGGTCTGTTTCTGTCAATTCTGTCTGTCTCTTTCTCTGTCTCTCTCTGCGATGTGCGCAATGGATGCCTATCAGGGCACGCACTGAAGGTCAATTTTCTGCTGGGCTGCTCCCAGCTTGCAGGAACTCTCAAACCCCAAGGCAGCGAGGTCTTGTCTGTTCATTTTAAGTCAGCGTTGACTAATGGACCCAGGCTGAGGGCCCCGTGGAATTGCTCACTCGCCACTAGCAGTGGAACTTTACACCACAACTCACTCAGTATCTGATGAGCAGAGTTAGGAATCACAGCACACACAATCTCCAGAACACCAGGAGCGACCCCTCATTGCAAGGTCTTTATATTCTCAGACAGTCTGAGACGGTAGAAGCTGAGAGGGTGTTTACCCCCCCCCCCCCCAAACACCCCTTCCCCCGCTACTGCCCGGACACTTTAGGACAACGGGGTCACGGTCTCTGGGATAGGGGGTCGGCCATTTTGGACTGGGGTGAGGAGAAACGTCTTCGCTCTAAAAGGTTGCGAATCTCCGGAATTCTCCCCGCGGTTCCTCCGTCCGTTGAGCATATTCAAGACGGACATCGACAAAGCGAAATATTGCGATCCCTTGGAATCTGAAGTAAGAAGGGAAAACGCTGGAAAACCTCAGCAGGTCTGGCAGCATCTGTGGAGGGGGAATAGAGCCAACGTTTCGAGTCTGGATGTCAGAGTTCTTTCGAAGCGTGGGTCACTGAAGAAAGGAAATTGAGGTACAAGGACAGTCATGGTCTAATTTGATGGTGGAACAGGCTCGAGGGGCTGCATTCTGAGACTGGAGCATTCTTCGAGGAGAACGTGCAAACTCCACACAGAGAGTGACCCGAGCCGGGGATCGAACCCGGGTCCCTGGCGCTGTGAGGCAGCAGTGCTAATTGCTGTGCCACCGTGCCGCCCACTTCGTTCAGAAAGAGGCACGGCAAACTTCGCCACTGACAAGTTGCGGATCATAATTCATAGAATTCCTACAGTGCTGAAGCAGGCCATTCAGCCCATCGAGTCTGCACTGACAACAATCCCTCCCAGTCCCTGTAACTCCACGTAGCTACCTTCCCTTGACACTATGGATCAATTTAGCACGGCCAATCAAACTAACGTGCACATCTTTGGAAGGTGGGGGGAAACCGGAGCACCCGGAGGAAACCCACGCAGACACGGGGAGAACGCGCAAACTCCACACAGAAAGTGACCCAAGCCAGGAAACGGACCCAGGTCCCTGGCGTTGTGAGGCTGCAGTGCTAACCACTGTGCCACCGTGTCGCCCACAGATGTTCACAGCCACTGGAGCAGTCACCCTCTCTACACTTTCCCAGCCTCCATGAAAGCCCAGGGGAAGGGGAGGGAAGGGGGCGGGGGGATGGGGGGGTTATTTTTGGAATGGTTGTATTCTCTATGCAGTGAGAATGCAAGTTGGGTGAAGCATTGTTCGCTCCGAACCAAGAGGTTGTGTGTACGGCTCCTACCCAGGAGGCTTAAGCACGCAAATCCAGGCCCCAGTGCGGTACTGCGGGAGGTGCCGCACAGTCTGTGGTGCCAACGGCTTCACCAGATAGAAACCCTACAGTGCAGAATTCGGCCCATCGAGTCTGTACCGACAGCAATCCCACCTCGGCATTAACCCAGTAACCCCTAATATTTACCCTACTAATCACTCTAACCTACAAATTCTGGGACACTAATGGGCAATTTAGCATGGCCAATCCACCTAACCTGCACATCTTTGGGCACTAAGGGGCAATTTAGCATGGCCAATCCACCTGACCTGCACATCTTTGGACACTAAGGGGCAATTTAGCATGGCCAATCCACCTAACCTGCACATCTTTGGACACTTAGGGGCTATTTAGCATGGCCAATCCCCCTAACCGGCACATCTTTGGACACTAAGGGGCAATTTAGCATCGCCAATCCACCTAACCGGCACATCTTTGGACACTTAGGGGCAATTTAGCATGGCCAATCCCCCTAACTGGCACATCTTTGGACACTAAGGGGCAATTTAGCATGGCCAATCCCCCTAACCGGCGCATCTTTGGACACTAAGAGACAATTTAGCATGGCCAATCCCCCTAACTGGCACATCTTTGGACACTAAGAGACAATTTAGCATGGCCAATCCACCTAACCCGCACCTCACTGGACTGTGGGAGGAAACCGGAGCACCCGGAGGAAACCCACGCAGACATGGGGAGAATGTGCAAACTCCACACAGACATGCGAGGCCAGAATCGAACCTGGGTCCCTGGCGCTGTGAGGCAGCAGTGCTAACCACTGTGCCACCGTGCCGCCCACGGTGATGTGAAACTCCACTCGCACAGGTGGCCTGCCGTCTTTCCCTTCTTGCAGCCGTTCACACTGACGGGAATGTAAGATCCCTCTGATGGCGTGCCCCTCCAACCCCTCGCCACGGATTTCCCGGCGGTGAGGAGTACGGTGAACAGGAAACCCCATTGATAATGGCAGGGCCATCGAGCAGCGTGCCACCCCGAAACACCCTGCGGAGAGGGAGAAAATCCCCACCCTTTCTTGGTAAAATATCTGAAAGGGAGTTACAAAATTTCAAAATGGCTGCCACGCTGAGTGCAATGACAGTCAGGTTTTCTACATTGGTTATGTTGTACTATCAATGTAATTGTGGTACACATAATATTCACTGTACACATTCACTGTGAGTCATGCAGGGTTGCATGGGGCCCTTGATTATGCTGGCTGCTTTTCTGAGGCAGCGGGAAGAGTAGACGGAGTCAATGAATTGAAGGCTCATTTGTGTGATGGACTGGGCTATGTTCACAACCCTTTGTAGTTTCTTGCAATCTTGGTCAGAGCAGGAGCCATACAATTCCCCCTTTGTATACAATTCTCCCTTTCCCACAGTTCACTGTAGCTGAAAGGTCTTAGACAGCGGCCTTCCCGCATTGTGCCTCTGTGACGGCTGCTCCAAGCTTTAGTGCGTCCTCAGCCACGTAGTCCCGGGCTTCGAAGTGTGCCAGTCTGCAACACTCGCTTAGGGACAACTCCTTGCTCTGGAAGACCAGCAGGTTTCGGGCGGACCAAAGAACGTCTTTCACCGAGTTGATGACCCTTCAGCAACATCTGATGTTTGTCTGGGTGGGAACAGCCCGTAGAGCACAGAGTTCCCGTCCCTGGGAACAGCCCGTAGAGCACAGAGTCCCCGTCCCTGGGAACAGCCTATAGACACAGAGTCCCCGTCCCTGGGAACAGCCCATAGACACAGAGTCCCCGTCCCTGGGAACAGCCCGTAGAGCACAGAGTCCCCGTCCCTGGGAACAGCCCATAGAGCACAGAGTCCCCGTCCCTGGGAACAGCCCATAGACACAGAGTCCCCATCCCTGGGAACAGCCTGTAGAGCACAGAGTCCCCATCCCTGGGAACAGCCCGTAGAGCACAGAGTTCCCGTCCCTGGGAACAGCCCGTAGAGCACAGAGTCCCCGTCCCTGGGAATAGCCCGTAGAGCACAGAGTCCCCGTCCCTGGGAATAGCCCGTAGAGCACAGAGTCCCCGTCCCTGGGAACAACCCATAGAGCACAGAGTCCCCGTCCCTGGGAACAACCCATAGACACAGAGTCCCCGTCCCTGGGAATAGCCCATAGAGCACAGAGTCCCCGTCCCTGGGAACAGCCCATAGAGCACAGAGTCCCCGACCCTGGGAATAGCCCATAGAGCACAGAGTCCCCGACCCTGGGAACAGCCCATAGAGCACAGAGTCCCCGACCCTGGGAATAGCCCATAGAGCACAGAGTCCCCGACCCTGGGAACAGCCCATACAGCACAGAGTCCAGCGTCACAGAACGACTCGAGATGAACTTGGGGTGACTCAGTGGGTTAGCACTGCTGCCTCACAGCGCCAGGGACCTGGGTTCAATTCCTGGCTTGGGTCACTGTCTGTGCGGAGTCTGCACGTTCTTCCCATGTCTGCGTGGATTTCCTCCGGGTGCTCCGGTTTCCTCCCACAGTCCGAAAGACGTGCTGGTTAGGTGCATTGGCCGTGCTAAATTCTCCCTCAGTGTACCCGAACAGGCGCCGGAGAGTGACGACTTGGGGATTTTCACAGTAACTTCATTGCAGTGTTAATATAAGCCTACTTGTGACTAATAAATAAACTTTACCTCAACAGAAATCATCTCATCTCTCTCCGGAACCTTCTTCGCAAAGGTACATTCCCCAAGGAGGTGGACAATGGTCTCTCCCTCACCACAGTCCCCTTGAGGGCAGTGTGCTGGTCGGGTGAGACTCCAGGCATGTACGGTGAATCTGACAGGGAGAGCCTTTCTCACCACCTGCCAAGCAAGGTTTGGGTGCTTGTTGGAAAGTTCTGGTGATGAAATGTTCTGCCAAATGACCCTGCCTGTCTGCTCAGGGATAGCCTTCAGGTTTCTAGGTGTCCAGATCACCAACAACCTGTCCTGGTCCCTCCATGCCGACGCTATAGTTAAGAAAGCCCACCAACGCCTCTACTTTCTCAGAAGACTAAGGAAATTTGGCATGTCAGCTACGACTCTCACCAACTTTTACAGATGCACCATAGAAAGCATTCTTTCTGGTTGTATCATAACTTGGTCTGGCTCCTGCTCTGCCCAAGACTGCAAGAAACTACAAAAGGTCGTGAATGTAGCCCAATCCATCACCTCCCATCCATTGACTCTGTCTACACCTCCCACTGCCTCGGGGAAAAGCTGCCAGCATAATCAAGGACCCCACGCACCCCGGACATACTCACTTCCACCTTCTTCCGTCGGGAAAAAGATACAAAAGTCTGAGGTCGCGTATCAACCGACTCAAGAACAGCCATCAGACTTTTGAATGGACCTACCTTATATTAAGTTGATCTTCCTCGACACCCTAGCTATGACTGTAACACTACATTCTGCACTCCCTCCTTTCCTTCTCTATGAATGGTATGCTTTGTCTGCATGGCGCGCAAGAAACAATACTTTTCCCTGTATCGCAATACATGTAAGAAGTTTAACAACACCAGGTTAAAGTCCAACAGGTTTATTTGGTAGCAAAAGCCACACAAGCTTTCGGAGCCCCAAGCCCCTTCTTAAGGCTCCGAAAGCTTGTGTGGCTTTTGCTACCAAATAAACCTGTTGGACTTTAACCTGGTGTTGTTAAACTTCTTACTGTGTTTACCCCAGTCCAACGCCGGCATCTCCACATCTCAATACATGTGACAATAACAAATCGAATCAAATCGAAGGCTGCAGCCAGTCTTTGGGTTCCAGGCTAATTTGGGGGAAACAGGGTGTGGAGTGGGGCGGGCCGGGGGCAGAGCTGGAGGGAGGCGGCGGGAGCTTGCTGGTTGGCAAAGGGTTAAATGAAATTGAGTGTAAACGGCAGCAGGTGAGAGTGAAGGGCAGTCGACGCGTGAGGACAGCTGTAAAACGAGAGAACGGGCCCGTTTCATAAGCTAACAGCTGCATCATTCAGCTCCTGTCTGGAATGTGGCAGACACTCGATCCGGTCACTGATCCGTCTGGAACTCATAAAACCCCCCAGAATATCATCCGCGCCAACCCTGTCTCCCCAGCCAGACACACACTCTGCTTCTGATATTATTTATCACCCACCCAGCCCCGCTTCACACCAAGAGGGGAGGATTTTCCCTTCCCGCCGCCGCAGGAAATGGAGCGGTGGCAGGGGAGGGGAGGAGAGTGGATCATGCAAAGGTCCGTTGACGTCGGATGGGATTTTTTGGTTTGTGGCGAGTGTGGCAGAAAATTCTGAGCTTTGCACAAATTGCCATCTCCTTCCGCGGAGTGAGCCTTGTGCGAGCACTGTGCGCTACTCAACTGCAGGGGGCATCACCATCCAACCTGATCCTACCCTCACTCCCACTCACACCCCCACTCCCACCTCCACTAACACTCCCACCAACACCCCCACTCCCACCTCCACTAACACTCCCACCACCACCCCCACTCCCAGTCCCACCTCCACTAACACTCCCACCTCCACTAACACTCCCACCAACACCCCCACTCCCACTCCCACCTCCACTAACACTCCCACCACCACCCCCACTCCCAGTCCCACCTCCACTAACACTCCCACCTCCACTAACACTCCCACCAACACCCCCACTCCCAGTCCCACCTCCACTAACACTCCCAACTCCACTAACACTCCCACCAACACCCCCACTCCCAGTCCCACCTCCACTAACACTCCCAACTCCACTAACACTCCCACCAACACCCCCACTCCCAGTCCCACCTCCACTAACACTCCCACCTCCACTAACACTCCCACCAACACCCCCACTCCCAGTCCCACCTCCACTAACACTCCCACCTCCACTAACACTCCCACCAACACCCCCACTCCCACCAACTCACACACGCACAGATTTTCCAACTGTTCGGGTTTTCAGGGGCTGCCCCCTCCCCGACCTTTCCCAAGGCATCAGGTGCTGAGGCCAATGATAAAGATCCCGCTGTGTTAGCGGACAGGCTTCCGATCTGGGAAATTCTGTTCCGACTTCAGTCGCTGCATTACTTGCTAAAACGCCATTAACGTCCCGACACTACCGGGTCAGGATTTTGAGAGTGCATTACCTAGTCTGTGATAATGCAAATAATCATCATCCTCTTCATATACACCACAAGAGATTTCGAAAGATTGGAGAGAGAGGCTGAGAGAAACAAAGACAGAGAGGGAAAGAGAGTGAGGCAGAGAGGTATATGAAGGGCAAGAGACAGTCTGAAGCTTGTCTGGTTTCCTCCCACAGTCCAAAGATGTGCAGGTTCGGTGGATTGGTCATGCAATATTGCCCCTTAGTGTCCAAAGATGTGTCGGTTAGGTGGATTGGCCATGTTAAATTGCCCCTTATTGGCCAAAGATGTGCAGGTTAGGTGGATTGGCCATGTTAAATTGCCCCTTAGTATCCAAAGATGTGTAGGTTAGGTGGATTGGCCATGTTAAATTGCCCCTTATTGGCCAAAGATGTGCAGGTTAGGTGGATTGGCCATGTTAAATTGCCCCTTATTGGCCAAAGATGTGCAAGTTAGGTGGATTGGCCATGCTAAATTGCCCCTTATTGGCCAAAATGCGCAGCTTACGTGGATTGGCCATGCTAAATTGCCCCTTAGTGTCCAAAGGTATGCGGGTTAGGTGGATTGGCCATGCTAAATTGCCCTTTAGTGTCTCAAGATGTGCAGGTCAGATAGATTGGCCATGCTAAATTGCCCCTTAGTGTCCAAAGATAGAACCATAGAATCCGACAGTGCAGAAGGAGGCTATTCGGCCTATCGAGCCTGCACCAACCACAATCCCACTCAGACCCTATCTCCATAACATCATTTACCCTAGCGTATTTACCCTAGCTAGTCCCCAACACAAAGGGGCAATTTAGCATGGCCAATCCACCTAACCTACACATCTTTGGGCTGTGAGAGGAAACCGGAGCACCCGGAGGAAACCCACGCAGACACAGGGAGAACGTGCAAACTCCACACAGACAGTCACCCAAGGCCAGAATTGACCCAGGTCCCTGGTGCTGTGAGGCCGCAGTGCTAACCACTGTGCCATCGTGCTGCCCCAAGATATGCAGGTTAGGTGGATTGGCCATGCTAAATTTCCACTTAGTGTCCAAAGTTGTGCGGGTTAGGTGGATTGGCCATGGTAAATTTCCACTTAGCATCCAAAAATGTGTAGGTTAGATGGATTGGCCATGCCAAAGTGTCACTAAGGGCGGAAACTTACCAGCACGTACACCCAAGATTTGTATGATCCTGCCTGAGGCCAACGGAGAATTCCATTCTCCAAGCCTCGCCCGCTCCCGGTATCAGGGCAGGATTGCCAGGAAAATTCTGGCCTAATTGTCCCAAGGTGTGCAGGTTGGGTGGATTGGCCATGTTAAATTGCCCCTCAGTGTCCAAAGATGGGTAGGTTAGGTGGATTGGCCATGTTAAATTGCCCCTTAGTGTCCAAAGATGTACAGGTTAGGTGGATTGGCCACTGCAAGAAAGGATGTCCCGAGGCATGGTACATTGGGGAAACTATGCAGACGCTGCGACAACGGATGAATGAACACCGCTCGACAATCACCAGGCAAGACTGTTCTCTTCCTGTTGGGGAGCACTTCAGCGGTCACGGGCATTCGGCCTCTGATATTCGGGTAAGCGTTCTCCAAGGCGGCCTTCGCGACACACGACAGCGCAGAGTCGCGGAGCAGAAACTGATAGCCAGGTTCCGCACACACAAGGACGGCCTCAACCGGGATATTGGGTTTATGTCACACTATTTCACATAAATATTTCTGCTTTTTTCCTCCTGAGTCTTTATCATGCGATCCTAGAATCAGAATTTATGTCACACTATTTGTAACTCCCACAGTTGCGTGGACCTGCAGAGTTTCACTGGCTGTCTTGTCTGGAGACAATACACATCTTTTTAGCCTGTCTTGATGCTCTCTCCACTCCCATTGTTTTGTTTCTTAAAGACTGGATTAGTTGTAAGTATTCGCATTCCAACCATTATTCATGTAAATTGAGTCTGTGTCTTATAAGTTCTGTTTGTGAACAGAATTCCCACTCACCTGAAGAAGGGGCTCAGAGCCTCGAAAGCTTGTGTGGCTTTTGCTACCAAATAAACCTGTTGGACTTTAACCTGGTGTTGTTAAACTTCTTACCATGCTAAATTGCCCCTTAGTGTCCAAAGATGTACAGGTTAGGTGGATTCGCCATGCTAAATTGCTCCTTAGTGTCCAAAGATGTACAGGTTAGGTGGATTGGCCATGCTAAATTGCCCCTTAGTGTCCAAAGATGTGTAGGTTAGGTGGATTGGCCATGCTAAATTGCCCCTTGCTTTCCAAAGATGGGTAGGTTAGGTGGATTGGCCATGCTAAATTGCCCCTTAGTGTCCAAAGATGTGCAGTTTAGGTGGATTGGCCATGCTAAATTGCCCCTTAGTGTCCACAGATGTACAGGTTAGGTGGATTGGCCATGCTAAATTGCCCCTTAGTGTCCAAAGATGTGCAGGTTAGGTGGATTGGCCATGCTAAATTGCCCCTTAGTGTCCAAAGATGTACAGGTTAGGTGGATTGGCCATGCTAAATTGCCCCTTCGTGTCCAAAGATGTGCACGTTAGGTGGATTGGCCATGCTAAATTGCCCCTTCGTGTCCAAAGATGTGCACGTTAGGTGGATTGGCCATGCTAAATTGCCCCTTAGTGTCCAAAGATGTGCAGGATAGGTGGATTGGCCATGCTAAATTGCCCCTTATTGTCCAAAGATGTACAGGTTAGGTGGATTGGCCATGCTAAATTGTCCCTTAGTGTCCAAAGATGTGTAGGTTAGGTGGATTGGCCATGCTAAATTGCCCCTTAGTGTCCAAAGATGTGCAGGTTAGGTAGATTGGCCATGCTAAATTGCCCCATAGTGTCCAAAGATGTGCAGGTTAGGTGGATTAGCCGTGCTAAATTGCTCCTTCGGACAGGGGGGTGGATCTGGTACGATGCTTTGTCGGAGAGTAGGTGCAGACTCGATGTGCAAAATGGCCTCCTTCTGTCCTGTAGGGATTCGACGATAACTCTTGACGGATCCGTCGTACGGTCTTAGCATTTAACTCGGCACGGAGTCCCTGCCAGGCCATCTGTTCAGGATTAATGTGTTCTCCTCCTAATCTCTTGTCGTGTCCATGTAACCTGAATGCCCCTTGTCTCCATTCACCAGTGCTTACTCTGGCTGCATTCCCAGACAGGAACCCATTACATCTTTCCCCACATTGTACAACACATCTGGAGCATTTCAGTGGCTGTTTCGCTTCCTCCCATCTGTTAATCTTTCTCCCAGGGATCGGATTCCCTGTCTTCCCTCCCTCCTGGGTTAGGGAAACAGCCACTCTGACTCAGCCACTGCGTGGTTTACGCCACTGGATTAACAAAACGGGAGATGTGAGCTCCCATCTCATCGGGGCAGTTCGTGAAGTTAATCCCGTTCATTTTTCTTATCCATTCATGGGACATGGGCGTCGCTGGCTGGGTCCAGCATTTATTGCCCATCCCTAGTTGCCCTTGGAGGGCAGTTGTGATTCAACCACATTGCTGTGGCTCTGGAGTCACATGTAGGCCAGACCGGGTAAGGATGGCAGATTTCCTTCCCTAAAGGAGAACCGGATGGGTTTTTCCGACAATCGACAATGGGTTCACGGTCATCAGTAGATTCTTAATTCCAGATTTTCTTTTAATTGAATTCAAATTCCACCATCTGTCGTGGCGGGATTCGAACCCGGTTCCCCCGGACATTAGCTGAGTTTGTGGATTAATAGTCTCGCGATAATGCCACTCGGCCATCGCCCTTAAATAAACTGGAAGCTGAAAAGTTAATATTGGTGTTGGAAGGTACGATTGTCAATAAAAACCCATCCGGTTCACTAATGTCCCTTTAGGGAAGGAAATCTGCCGTCTTTACCCGGTCTGGCCTACATGTGACTCCGGAGCCACAGCAAAATGGTTGACTTTCAACTGCCCTCTGAAATGGCCGAGCGAGGCACTCGGATGTCAAGAGGTTGGCTCACCCCACCACCTCCTCAAGGGCAGTTAGGGATAGGCAATAAAGTCACAGGTCAGGCTGTCACTGGACTGGTCTTTGAGCCAGTCGCGGGTATAGTTCATACAGACACATGAATTAGGAGCAGGAGTAGGCCATTTGGCCCCTCCAGCCTGCGCCACCATTCAATAAGATCAGGGCTGATCTCATTGTGACCTCACTCCCACATTCCTGGCCACATCCCGATAAACTTTCACCCCCTTGTTAAGAACCTACCTCGTTCTGCCTTAAAAATATTCAAAGACCCTGCTCCCATTGCCTTTTGAGGAAGAGAGTTCCAGAGACTGGCCTTAGAGAGAAAAAAATTCTCCTCATAAAAGCACTGAATCCCCACGAGTGCAGAAGAGGCCCTTCGAGCCTGCACCAACCCTCCAAAAGAGCATCTTACCCAGGCCCTATCCCCATATCACTGCACATTTACCATGGCACGGTGGCACAGTGGGTTAGCACTGCTGCCTCACAGCGCCAGGGACCTGGGTTTGATTCCCGGCTTGGGTCACCGTCTGTGCGGAGTCTGCACGTTCTCCCCCGTGTCTGCGTGGGTTTCCTCCGGGTGCTCCGGTTTCCTCCCACAGTCCAAAGATGTGCAGGTTGGGCGGATTGGCCGTGCTAAATTGCCCCTTAGGTCAGGGGGACTAGCTAGGGTAAATGCATAGGGTTATGGGGATAGGGCTTGGGTGGGATTGTGGTCGGTTCCAACCTGATAGGCCGAATGGCCTCCTTCTGCAGTGTAGGATTCTATGAATCTATGGCCAATCCACCTAACCCGCACATCTTTAGACACTAAGGGGCAATTTAGAATGGCCAATCCACCTAACCTGCACCTCTTTGGACGCTAAGGGGCAATTTAGCATGGCCAATCAACCTAACCTACACATCTTTGGACACCAAGGGGCAATTTAGCATGGCCAATCCACCTAACCTGCACACCTTTGGGCATTAAGGGTAATTTTTTTTTATTCATTCGTGGGACATGGGTGTCGCTGGCTGGTCAGCATTTATTGCCCATTCCTAGTTGCCCCTTGAGAAGGTGGTGGTGAGCTGCCTTCTTGAATCGCTGCAGTCCATGTTCTGTGAGTTGACCCACAATGCCTTTAGGGAGGGAATTCCCGGATTTTGACCCAGCGACTGTGAAGGAATGACGACATATTCCCAAGTCAGGATGGTGAGTGGCTTGAAGGGGAACTTGCAGGTGGTGGTGTTCCCATGTATCTGCTACCCTTGTCCTTCTAGATGGAAGTGGTCGTGGGTTTGGAAGGTGCTGTCTAGGGATCTTTGATGAATTGCTGCAGTGCATCTTGTAGATGGTACACACTGCTGCTACTGAGCGCGGTGGTGGAGGGAGTGGATGTTTGTGGATGTGGTGCCAATCAAGTGGGCTGCTTTGTCCTGGGTGGTGTCGAGCTTCTTGAGTGTTGTTGGAGCTGCACCCATCCAGGCAAGTGGGGAGTATTCCATCACACTCCTGACTTGTGCCTTGTAGTTGGATAGGCTTTGGGGAGTCAGGAGGTGAATTACTCGCCGCAGTATTCCCAGCCTCTGACCTGCTCTTGTAGCCACTGTGTTTATGTGGTGAGTCCAGTTGAGTTTCTGGTCAATGGGAACCCTAAGGATGTTGACAGTGGGGGATTCAGTGATGGTAACACCATTGAATGTCAAGGGGCGGTGGTTAGAGTGTCTCTTACTGGTGATGGTCATTGCCTGTCACTTGCCACTTGTCAGCCCAAGACTGGATATTGTCCAGATCTTGTTGCATTTGGACATGGAGTGCTTCAGTATCTGAGGAGTGGTGAATGGTGCTGAACATTGTGCAATCATCGGCGAACATCCCCACTTCTGACCTTATGATGAAGGGAAGGTCATTGATGAAGCAGCTGGAGATTGTTGGGCCTAGGACACTACCCTGAGGGACTCCTGCAGAGATGTCCTGGAGCTGAGATGACTGATCCTCCACAACCGCAACCATCTTCCTATGTACCAGCTATGACTCCAACCAGCGGAGAGTTTGCCCCTGATACCCATTGATTCCAGTTTCACGAGGGCTCCTTGATAGTACTTTTGGTCCAATGCAGGTTTAATGTCAAGGGCTGTCACTTTCACCTCACCTCTGGAATTCATCTTTTTGCCCACGTTTGAATCAAGGCTTTATTTACTTTATCATGGCCAAACTATCTAATCTGAACATCTTGGGACACTAAGGGGCAATTTAGCATGGCCAATCCACCTAACTTGCACATCTTTGGACACTAAGGGGCAATTTAGCATGGCCAATCCACCTAACTTGCACATCTTTGGACACTAAGGGACAATTTAGCATGGCCAATCCACCTAACTTGCACATCTTTGGACACTAAAGGGCAATTTAGCATGGCCAATCCACCTAACTTGCACATCTTTGGACACTAAGGGACAATTTAGCATGGCCAATCCACCTAATCTGCTTTGGAGTGTGGGAGGAAACCAGAGCACCCGGAGGAAACCCACGCAGACACGGGGAGAATGTGCAGACTCCACACACAGTTACCCGAGGCCAGAATTGAACACGGCTCCCTGGCGCTGTGAGGCAGCAGTGCTAACCACTGTGCCACCGTGCCACTCTCATTTTAAATGGACGAACCCTCGTTTTTAAACAGTGACCCCCACCTCCCCATTCTAGATTCTCCCACAAGAGGAAACATCCTCTGCACACCCACCCCATGGAGAACCCCCCCCCCACTCCACCTCCCCCCCCCCTCTCCCCCCCCCCCCCCCCCACCCCCCTCCCCCCCCATCCCACCTCAGGATCTTCACGATTCTCCCACAAGAGGAAATATCCTCTGCACACCCACCCCATGGAGACCCCCCCCCCCCCCACTCCACCTCCCCCCCCCCCTCTCCCCCCCCCCCCCCCCCCCCCTCAGGATCTTCAAGGTTTCGACCAAGTTGCCGCTCACTCTTCTAAACTCCAGCAGATGCTAGGCTGGGTCGTTCGGGCTGAGATGCACAGATTTTTCATCAGGAAGGGAATCGGAGAGTTATGGGGATAAGGCAGGAAGGTGGGAGCTGAGGATTATCACAGCAGGTCAGGCTTTGAATGGCGGAGCAGGCTCGATGGGCCGGGTGGCCTACTTCTGCCCCTACGCCTCATGGCCTTCTGGTCTTACCAAAGGGTCAGATCCAGGATCTCAGATGACTTTCGTCAATCGTAAATCTGCTTTTTCCCCCACCTCTTCGCTCTGATCCTGCCTCACCCGTTGATGCAGCCTCTGTCTCTGCGGGGCTAATGGAGTAGGCCTTCCCAGACAAAGGTATCTGTGCGGATCAGGGTAGGGAATTCCGTTACACACAGCAGTTTTAAACAGAAAGGTTGACCCATTCAAACATGCGAGCTGACATTTATTGCCAGAGTTATCTTTAGCTCCCCCCTCCATCTTGTGGAGAAAGTTTCCTCGGGTGGATGGAGGCCGTGGAAAGGTTTTATTCCAAATCCTTGGTTCTTGACAAGAACTACCAGGGCAGCAGCCTGCATTTCACTAGCGCCCTTACAGCTGCCCCCTCCCCCCCGATGGAGTGTTTCCCCCAATGACATTTGACACTGAGCCGCATCAGGAGATGTTTATAGAGGGTGGGGGGGAGAGGTGTAGGGAGGGAATTCTGGCCCTCGGGACTCCACAGTCGGCCAAAGGCACAGCCGCCAGTGGTAGGACGGTTAAAAATAGGAGATGCTGGAGAGGTCAGAATTCAAAGACGGCAGATATTTCAGAGGCTTGTCGGGCTGGACGTGTGGTTTGGGGTTGTATTTGACAGATCGCCCAGTCTACAACCCTGCCAGCAGAGGAGTAAAGAAATCCAACCACACGTCTGTGTGTATGTGCCGAGGAGCATATGTGTCTGTGAGTGTGTCTCTGTCAATGTGTGTGTGAGAGAGTGTGAGAGTGAGTGTGTGAGAGTGAGTGTGTGTGTGAGTGTGAGTGAGTGTGAGTGTGTGTGTGTGTGTGAGAGTGTGGTGTGTGTGTGTGTGTGAATGTATGAGACTGAGTGTGTGAGTGTGTGTGTGTGTTTGAGTGTGTGGGAGTGAGTGTGTGTGTGTGTGTGTGAGTGTGTGTATGTGTGAGTGTGTGTGAGTGAGTGAGTGAGTGTGTGTGTGTGTGAGTGAGTGTGTGTGTGTGAGTAAGTGTGAGTGAGTGTGTGTGTGAGTGAGTGTGTGAGTGAGTGTGTGAGTGTGTGTGTAAGTGAGAGTGTGTGTGAGTGAGTGTGAGTGAGTGTGTGAGTGTGTGAGTGTGTGTGTGAGTGAGTGTGTGTGAGTGAGTGTGTGTGAGTGAGTGTGTGAGTGAGTGTGTGTGTGAGTGAGTGTGAGAGTGTGTGAGTGAGTGTGAGTGTGTGTGTGTGAGTGAGTGTGTGTGAGTGAGTGTGTGTGAGTGTGTGTGAGTGAGTGTGTGTGAGTGAGTGTGTGTGAGTGAGTGTGTGTGTGTGAGTGTGTGTGAGTGAGTGTGTGTGAGTGAGTGTGTGTGAGTGAGTGTGTGAGTGTGTGTGAGTGAGTGTGAGTGTGTGTGTGTGAGTGAGTGTGTGAGTGTGTGTGAGTGTGTGTGAGTGAGTGTGTGTGAATGAGTGTGTGTGAGTGAGTGTGTGAGTGTGTGTGTGAGTGTGTGTGTGTGTGAGTGAGTGTGTGAGTGTGAGTGAGTGTGTGTGAGTGAGTGTGAGTGTGTGTGTGTTAGCCAACAAAATACATTCGAGGTGTCACCATGGTTGTAATATCAGAAATTCTGCAGTCGACATGTGCAATGCAAGCTCCCACAAATCAAAACGTGTTAAAAGGCGAGCGTACTGATTAAAGGATAAATATAGCGGAAGACCCTGGGAAGAACTCCTTCTTCAGAATAGGTCCATGGGATCCTTACAACCACCCCCTCCCCTCACCTCCAGATACATCATCGAGAAACAGCACCTCCAACACTGCAGCACTCCCTTCAGTCCTGGCAATGGGAGCGCCAGCCGGGAATTCTGGACTCAGTCCACCAGAATGGGACTTGAACCCTTAACCTCCAAGACTGGTGGTCGAAGAGGGTTACCCAATGACACATGCTGTCACCCAGTAGCTGGTGAGTTAAGCATGTGGCAGTACTCCAGGTTAAGGAACAGCTCCCATCAATGTGACAACACAAGGTCTGTGATCTGTTGGCAGGGACCAAGTCCTGAGGCTGGGCACGTCAGCACTGGCACCCGTCCGCATCAGGACGCCAATCCGATCAGCACGGAGTCAGGGAGCTGGGAATACCACGGAACAGCCGTGCTGGCGGAGAGAGGGGACAGTGGGACACAGATGGACAGGACAAGTGGCAACCGGGGATGAGGCGGGGGCAGGGGGGCACAGACCTGAGCAAAGACAGATGCCTTTGGGGGCTTAATGTGAAATCGGAGACGGCTGACGGCAGCGGGCACACACTGCCAGGCCTTGGGCAACTGCTGGAAACTCAGCAACTGGCCCGCGGGGAAGGTCACAGGGCACAATCCCCACGTTCTGCCGGCACAGCTGTTCACTGCATTCCGAGGTTAGAGAGGGAAAGTTCGCCAGAGTTCCAGATCCCTCCTGGTCTTCTCTAAGCTCCCTTGTGTGTGGATATGGGGGAGGGAGGGGGCGGGGGATAGGGCCACAGTAATAGCAGTAAAGTTAAAACATTGCGGCCCGGTGGCACAGTGGGTTAGCACTGCTGCCTCACAGCGCCAGGGATCCGGATTCAATTCCCGGCTTGGGTCACTGTCTGTGCGGAGTCTGCACGTTCTCCCCGTGTCTGCGTGGGTTTCCTCCGGGTGCTCCGGTTTCCTCCCACACTCCAAAAGACGCGCTGGTTAGGTGGATTGGCCATGATAGGTTGTCCCTTAGAGTCAGGGGAACGAATTAGGGTAAATTTGAAGTTTACGGGAATAGGCCGAGGTGGGAATGTGGTCGGTACAGACTCGATGGGCTGAATGGCCTCCTTCTGCACCGTAGGGATTCTATGAATCATATTTTATGAAACACTGGGCAGCATAGTTGCACGGTGGGTAGTTCTGCTGCCTCACAGTGCTAGGGACCCGGGTTCAATTCCCAGCTTGGGTCACTGTCTGTGCGGGATTCTGCACGTTCTCCCCGTGTCTGCGTGGGTTTCCTCCGGGTGCTCCGGTTTCCTCCCACAGTCCGAAAGACATGCTGGTTAGGGTGGATTGGCCATGCTAAATTCTCCCTCAGTGTACCCGAACAGGCACCAGAATGTGGCGAGTAGGGGATTTTCACAGTAACTTCATTGCAGTGTTAATATAAGCCTACTTGGGACACTAATAAGTAGACATAATCTTTAAAGTATAGGTGCCAATAACCTGCCAGCAACCAGTTACCAATGGATATCCCCCATAGCCAAAATCGTGGTGTAGAAATTCCTGAGTTAGAGTCGGATACGGCAGAAAGATTTAGAAATGATTTAGTCATCAGGCCTGACGTATTCATTTCAGACAGTGTAGAGGGAGCTTTACTCTGTATCTAACCCCGTGCTGTACCTGTCCTGGGAGTGTTTGATGGGGACAGTGTAGAGGGAGCTTTACTCTGTATCTAACCCCGTGCTGTACCTGTCCTGGGAGTGTTTGATGGGGACAGTGTAGAGGGAGCTTTACTCTGTATCTAACCCCGTGCTGTACCTGTCCTGGGAGTGTTTGATGGGGACAGTGTAGAGGGAGCTTTACTCTGTATCTAACACCGTGCTGTACCTGTCCTGGGAGTGTTTGATGGGGACAGTGCAGAGGGAGCTTTACTCTGTATCTAACCCCGTGCTGTACCTGTCCTGGGAGTGTTTAATGGGGACAGTGTAGAGGGAGCTTTACTCTGTATCTAACCCCGTGCTGTACCTGTCCTGGGAGTGTTTAATGGGGACAGTGTAGAGGGAGGTTTACTCTGTATCTAACCCCATGCTGTACCTGTCCTGGGAGTGTTTAATGGGGACAGTGTAGAGGGAGCTTTACTCTGTATCTAACCCCGTGCTGTACCTGTCCTGGGAGTGTTTGATGGGGACAGTGTAGAGGGAGGTTTACTCTGTATCTAACGCCATGCTGTACCTGTCCTGGGAGTGTTTGATGGGGACAGTGTAGAGGGAGGTTTACTCTGTATCTAACCCCATGCTGTACCTGTCCTGGGAGTGTTTGATGGGGGACAGTGTAGAGGGAGCTTTACTCTGTATCTAACCCCGTGCTGTATCTGTCCTGGGAGTGTTTGATGGGGACAGTGTAGAGGGAGCTTTACTCTGTATCTAACCCCGTGCTGTATCTGTCCTGGGAGTGTTTGATGGGGACAGTGCAGAGGGAGCTTTACTCTGTATCTAACACCGTGCTGTACCTGTCCTGGGAGTGTTTAATGGGGACAGTGTAGAGGGAGCTTTACTCTGTATCTAACCCCGTGCTGTACCTGTCCTGGGAGTGTTTGATGGGGACAGTGTAGAGGGAGGTTTACTCTGTATCTAACCCCATGCTGTACCTGTCCTGGGAGTGTTTGATGGGGACAGTGTAGAGGGAGGTTTACTCTGTATCTAACCCCATGCTGTACCTGTCCTGGGAGTGTTTGATGGGGGACAGTGTAGAGGGAGCTTTACTCTGTATCTAACCCCGTGCTGTATCTGTCCTGGGAGTGTTTGATGGGGACAGTGTAGAGGGAGCTTTACTCTGTATCTAACCCCGTGCTGTACCTGTCCTGGGAGTGTTTGATGGGGGACAGTGTAGGGGGAGCTTTACTCTGTATCTAACACCGTGCTGTACCTGTCCTGGGAGTGTTTGATGGAGATAGTGTAGAGGGAGCTTTACTCTGTATCAAACCCCGTGCTGTACCTGCCCTGGGAGTGGTTGATGGGGACAGTGTAGAGGGAGCTTTACTCTGTATCTAGCCCCGTGCTGTACCTGTCCTGGGAGTGTTTGATGAAGATAGTGTAGAGGGAGCTTTACTCTGTATCAAACCCCGTGCTGTACCTGCCCTGGGAGTGTTTGATGAAGATAGTGTAGAGGGAGCTTTACTCTGTATCTAACCCCGTGCTGTACCTGTCCTGGGAGTGTTTGATGGGGACAGTGTAGAGGGAGCTTTACTCTGTTTCTAACCCCGTGCTGTACCTGTCCTGGGAGTGTTTGATGGGGGACAGTGTACAGGGAGCTTTACTCTGTATCTAACCCCGTGCTGTACCTGTCCTGGGAGTGTTTGATGGGGGACAGTGTAGAGGGAGCTTTACTCTGTATCTAACCCCGTGCTGTACCTGTCCTGGGAATGTTTGATGGGGGACAGTGTAGAGGGAGCTTTACTCTGTATCTAACCCCGTGCTGTACCTGTCCTGGGAGTGTTTGATGGGGACAGTGTAGAGGGAGCTTTACTCTGTATCTAACCCCATGCTGTACCTGTCCTGGGAGTGTTTGATGGGGACAGTGTAGAGGGAGCTTTACTCTGTATCTAACCCTGTGCTGTACCTGTCCTGGGGGAGTGTTGGCTGCCACGACTGTCAACCTGAAGTATTCAGTGTCACATTCTACAGGATTAATCCTCTGGTTGCGAATCTCTAGTTGGCGCATATTCCACCTCCCACCGCCCCCACAAAAAAAATCTAAATTGGCCAAATTATTTTGTTGGAGGCATTGCCCTTTTAAGAGAGGAATGACAGGGGAGTTTCATTGAGGCTGGGGTGTGAATGATGACAACATCTGTGTGGCCGCCACGGAGGAGAGTTCTCCGCAGCGAGCTCTGAATAGCACTGACCTTTCAGTCGATCCGTCACCCCGCCTTGCTCACCTGTCCCGCAGCTAATTGACGTCCGGGCCCTGACAGGCTGTGTCAGCTCTGCTCTGACACGCTGTGACGGGGGGGTAGGGGTGGGGGAGGAGTGGGGGTTTTGTCTTGAGGTGGCGGGGCGGGGGGGGGGGGGGGAGGCGGGAGGGGGAACGAAGATTGGGATTCGTTTGTCTGTATTACACATTGGTGTTTGCCCCCCCCCCATGCTCCCTCGCTCCTGGTTCCACCCCCACCCCCCCCCACCCCCCCCCCCCCCCGCCAACCCACCCCACCACCCAGCTGTTTTCGCAAGGCGCTCTGCTCCGTGTCACAGGTTTTATGTGACGTTCAGCCTGATTTCCCATGTCAGTTCGCAGCGTCCTGTGGCGAGTGGCTGCAGTCACGGGTCTCTCCCCCCCCCCTACCTCCCCCAACGACCCTGGTTCTTTTTTCTTGGCTGGACAGAATTGCATTTCCGTAGTGCCTTTAAGAAGCGCAGGATGTCCCACCCCGCTTCACGTCCCCGCCACCCCCCCCCCCCCCCCCCCCCACCCTTGCTCATGTACTTTTTTTGAGGTACAGTCACCGTTGTAACGTAAGCAAAATGGCGCGCATCTTCGCACAGCAAGATCCCATAAGCAACAACGGGATTGCTGCCACCTCATGGGTTATTGCCGGGGCCGAGGCGACACGGTGGCACGGTCGCTAGCACTGCTGCCCCCCCTACACAGCGCCAGGGAGGCAGAGACCCTAAACCCGTTTCAAAAGTACCTGGATCTGCACCTCGAGTGCTGTTCGCTACAGGGCTGTGAACCGGGGTGCAGGAAGGTGGGATTAGAAAGGGCACGGCACGGTGGCGCAGTGGTTAGCACTGCTGCCTCGCAGCGCCGGGGATCCGAGTTCAATTCCCGGCTTGGGTCACTGCCCGTGCGGAGTCTGCACGTTCTCCCCCCAGTGTCTGCCTGGGTTTCCTCCGGACGCTCCAGTTTCCTCTCACAGTCCGAAAGACGTGCTGGTTAGGTGCTAAATTCTCCCTCCGTGTAACCCGAACAGGCGTCAGAGTGTGGCGACTAGGGGATTTTCACAGTAACCTCATTGCAGTGTTAATGTGAGCCTCACTTGTGACGCCAATAATAAATAAACTTAAACCTGTGTGTCCTTGGGTTGGCGTTGGACAAGATGGGCCAAATGGCCCTCTTCCACGCTGTATCATTCCTATAATGCCTGTTGGGACAATTTCTTACGTTTAAGATGCAGCATAAAGGCAGGTTGTTGTTTGACAAGCGTCACGGTGGGCTATCGGAGAAGCTGTGAGAAACAGAATGCGTAGCAACAGATGTGAAGCCCGGCAACGTTAGAATTCAGGGTGGCGGGAGTGGGTGGGGGGGGGCGAACAGACTGAGGATGATGGGAGTTTTAGTCCTCCTCAGGTTTCTCCGCAGCTGTCTTGTCTCCAATTTCACTCAGGGCCATTTGACTCCTTGCCTGCGAACAGCTGCCCCTCCCCCCCCCCAACCCCCACCCTTCAGTCGGACAAGCTGCTGAACGCCACAACGCACAACGGTGCCTAACTCTCAGGCCCCTGGCCCACCCCAACCCCAAACCCGCAACCCCCCCTCAACCCGCAGTCCCCAAGGTCAAACGCAAGCATCCACAAAAGAGAGCAATCCTGTTTTGGTGGGTTGAAGGTTGGAGAGTTGTTAGAGTCATAGAGGTTTGCAGCATGGAAACAGGCCCTTTGGCCCAACCTGTCCATGCCGCCCCTTTTTTATAACCCCCTCAGCTCGTCCCAATTGCCCAAGTTTGACCCATATCCGTCTACAGAACCTTAGGTTAGGCCGCACTTGGAATATAGTGTTCAAATCTGGTCGCCACACTACCAGAAGGATGTGGAGGCTTTGGAGAGGGTACAGAAAAGATTTACCAGGATGTTGCCTGGTATGGAGGGCATTAGCTATGAGGAGAAGTTGGAGAAACCTGGTTTGTTCTCACTGGAACGACGGAGGTTGAGGGGCAACCTGATAGAAGTCTACAAGATTATGAGGGGCATGGACAGAGTGGATAGTCAAAAGCCTTTTCCCAGGGGTGGAAGAGTCAATTACTCGGGGGCACAGGTTTAAGGTGCGAGGGGCAAGGTTTAAAGGAGATGTACGAGGCAAGTTTTTTTACACAGAGAGTAGTGGGTCCCTGGAACTCGTTGCCGGGGGAGGTAGTGGAAGCAGATACGATTGTGATTTTTAAGGGGCGTCTTGACAAATACATGAATAGGATGGGAATAGAGAGGTATGGTCCCCAGAAGGGTAGTGGTTTTAGTTCAGTCGGGCAGCATGGTCGGTGCAGGCTTGGAGGGCCGAAAGGCCTGTTCCTGTGCTGTAATTTTCTTTGTTCTTTGTTCTTTGTATACCCATCTTACCCATGCAACTGTCTAAACGTTTTTTAAAAGACAAAATTGTACCCGCCTCTACTACTGCCTCTGGCAGCTCCTTCCAGACACTCACCACCCTCTGTGTGAAAGAATTGCCCCTCTGGATCCTTTTGTATCTCTCCCCTCTCACCTTAAACCTATGCCCTCTAGTTTTAGACTCTCCGACCTTTGGGAAAAGTTGTTGACTATCGAGCTGATCTAGATCCAGAACCAGGGACCCATAATCTAAAAATTAGGGCCAAGCCATTCACAGAATCATGGAATCCCTACAATGCAGAAGGAGGCCATTCAGCCCATCGAGCCTGCACCAACAACAATCCCACCCAGGCCCCATCACCATAACCCTGCCAATCCCCCAATAGTAATGGACAATTTATCCTGGCCAATCCACCTTAAGTTTAAGTTTATATATTACTGTCACAAGTCGGCTAACATTAACACTGCAATGAAGTTACTGTGAAATTCCCCTAGTCGCCACACTCCGGCGCCTGTTCGGGTACACTGAGGGAGAATTTAGCATGGCCAATCCACCTAACCAGCACGTCTTTCGGACTGTGGGAGGAAACCGGAGTACCCGGAGAAAACCCATGCAGACACGGGGAGAATGTGCAAACTCCACACAGACAGTGACCAAAGCCGGGAATCGAACCTGGGTCCCTGACGCTGTGAGGCAACCTTGTGTGTGTCCGTGTGTATCATGTATGTGTGTGTGTGTGTGCATGCCTGTGTGTATATATGTGTGTGTGTCTGTGCGTGTGTGTGTGTGTCTGTGCGTGCGTGTCTGAGTCAGTGTGTGTGCGTGTGTGCGCGTCTGTGAGTGTGTGTGTGAATGTGTGAATGTGTGAGTGTGTGTGTGATTGTGAGTGTGTGTGTGTGTGAGTGTGTGTGATTGTGAGTGTGAGTGTGTGAGTGTGTGTGTGTGTGTGTGTGTGTGCGTGTGTGAGTGGGTGCGTGTGAGTGTGTGCGTGTGTGTGTGAGTGAGTGTGTGTGTGAGTGGGTGAGTGAGTGTGTGTGTGTGAGTGTGTGGGGGGGGGCGGGTGGGTGCGGGGGGTAATCTTGCAAATCTAACAATGAGGCCAGCTATGTTTTAAATAAGACAGCACTCAGATTCCCCCAGCGTGTTTAGCCAGGAATGTGTTGTAGAGCATTGCTACCGTTGGAATAATGTGCAACCTCTAACATTCCAGGCCACAGCTCCCGGCTCCACAAGCTTAATCATGAGAATTTAATCTTACGTTGTGGCTCTCTCTAAGAGAGAACAGAGCAATTGGTATTCACCCACTATTTTTAGCCCAAGTTTAGGTTTCATTTCCATTGCAGCTTTACCCAGGCACTGCCTTATCTTCAACAGACCATTCCCCCTTGGATTGCAACTGTCAAATCGTTCAAATGGGGGAAATATGGGTCCAAGTGAGGTACTGAGGGGTTGCTGCACTGCCGGAGGTGCTGTGCCCGCCAAACCCAGGCCGCTGCCCTCTCTGTTGGGTGCAAAAGATGCCATGGAGAGCAGGAGCTCCCGCCACCCTCTCCCCCAAACATCCCCCCCACCCCCGGAGTCCCGGTCGACATTTATCCCTCAGTCGACATCACTACTAACAGATCTGGTCATTACCACGTGGGATCTTGCTGTGTCTTTTTTTATTCATTCGTGGGTCATGGGCGTCGCTGGCTGGGCCAACATTTATTGCCCATCCCTAGTTGCCTGAGGGGAGTTAAGAGTCAACCACATTGCTGTGGCTCTGCAGTCACATGTAGGCCAGATGTGGAGTTTGCACGTTCTCCCCGTGTCTGCGTGGGTTTCCTCCGGGCGCTCCAGTTTCTCCCCACAATCTGCGTGTTAAAGTTTATTCATTAGTCACAAGTAAGGCTTACGTTAACTGCAATGAAGTTACTGTGAAAATCCCCTAGTCGCCACACTCCGGCGCCTGATCGGGCCATTGCACCCTAACCAGCACGTCTTTCGGACTGTGGGAGGAAACCGGAGCACCCGGAGGAAACCCACGCAGACACGGGGAGAACGCGCAAACTTCACACAGACAGTGACCCAACATGGGAATCGAACCCGGGCCCCTGGCACTGTGAGGCAGCAGTGCTAACCACTGTGCCACCGTGCCACTATTGCTAAATTCCCCCTCAGTGTACCCAAACAGGCGCCGGAGTGTGGCGCCTAGGGGATTTTCTCAGTAACTTCATTGCAGTGTTAATGTAAGCCTTACTTGTGTCTAATAAATAAACTTTGAAATAAACCTTACTTCACCTCTCAACTTAAACCTACGCCCTCTAGTTTTAGACTCCCCTACCTTTGGGAAAAGATATTGACTATCTCGCTGGTCTGTGCCCCTCATTATTTTATAGATCTCTATAAGATCACCCCTAAACCTCCGACGCTCTAGGGGAAAAAGTCCCAGTCTATCCAGTCTCTCCTTATAACTCAAACTTGGAGAGTGTCTGTAAAGGTCACAGGATCTTACTGCTGGTGTTGCCACCACAATACCCAAACGCGACATGGAAAATCCAGAAGACAGATTTGTCGCTGTGGTTATGTTAAGGAAGAGCGTTGCACCTGCTCCCTTCTCTACGTCTGTCTCAACAGTGAGATACTTGATCCTCCACATTTATTTTTAATCCCTTGTCAGGTTGCTGACACGAGTGTTTATTCACACGTGGTTCTAAGTGGATGGAAAGACCTGGGCAGGTTCGACTTTAATGTGTCAGAGCAAATCGCGTTTAGATAACTCCTTTAACTCAGTAAATCGTCACCTCGGGTCCATCACTAAATCAGACCAATATTGATACCGAACCATATAAGGAGATATGAGGAAGGGGGAAGAGTGGTGGCGTAGCGGTAATGATAATCTAGAGGGACGTGCGTTCGAATCCCACTACGTCAGCTAGTGGAATTCAAATTCAAATCACTAAAATAATCTGGATTGAAAGTTCGTGGCCAGAATTTTCCAGACCTTCATGCCGATGGGATTTTCCAGTCCCGCTGCGGCGAACGGACATTTGGCTGAGAGCCAAATTCTTCATCCTCGCTGGCAACGGCAATAGGGCGTGAGCGGCTAGAAGATTCCGCCACATGTCCGTATGGGGAGGTGATGGTGTGGTGAACCATCGTTGGTTCCCACTAGATAGTACTGAGCCAGGGTCTGGCCAGTACTACAAGTATGTATATATGTTGCTGTTGGGGTTAGGGATGGGTTGTTCTACTTGTTGCTGTTGGGGTTAGGGTTGGGCTGTTACACCTTGTATTATAGTTATTATGGTACATCCCAGTCGGGCTGCTCTGTCTGGGACCCCTCAGTCTGGGATCGTGTATATACTTAGTAGCTTAGTTGTAACAGCAAATAAAAGCCTTTATTTCCTGAGCATCTCAAGCCTCGTGTGTGATAACGCGCACCAATTTTATTTGCTGTTACAACGAAGCTACTAAGTATATACACGATCGCAGACTGAGGGGTCCCAGACAGAGCAGTGACCTTTATACCTCTCCCAGGAGGCGGAGCCCGACTGGGATGTACCATAATAACTATAATACAAGGTGTAACAGCCCAATCCTAACCCCAACAGCAACAAGTAGAACAACCCATTCCAAACCCCAACAGCAACATATATACCTACTTGTAGTACTGGCCAGACCCTGGCTCAGTACTATCTAGTGGGAACCAACGATGGTTCACCACAGATGGCTTAGTGATGTTATCAACAAAGAACAAAGGAAGTGCAGCACAGAACAGGCCCTTCGGCCCTCCAAGCCCATGCCGATCACGTTATCCTATATAGACCAACCACTTATATCCCTCAGCTTTGGCAAAGGGTCATCTGGACTGGAAACGTCAGCTCTTTTCTCTCCTTACGGATGCTGCCAGACCTGCTGAGATTTTCCAGCATTTTCTCTTTTGGGTTTTCTATCCCTCTATTCCCCGTCTGTTCAAATGCCTCTGAAGATAAGTCTTAAATGTCGCTAACGTAACTGCCTCAACCACCTCACTTGGCAGCTCATTCCAAGCCCCCACCACCCTCAGAGTAAAAAACTCCCCCCGGACATCTCCACTGAACCTTTCTCCTCCTGAACTTGAACTTGTGCCCCCTTGTAATTGACACTTCCACTCTGGGAAAAAGCTTCCAACTGTTCGCCCTATCTATACCTCTCATAACTTTATATATCGCTGGGCTATTAATCCAAAAACTCAGCGAATGATCTGGGGACCCGGGTTCGAATCCCGCCACGGCAGATGATGGAATTTGAATTCAATAAAAAAAATCTGGAATTAAGAATCTACTGATGACCATGAAACCATTGTCGATTGTCGGGAAAATCCATCTGGTTCACTAATGTCCTTCAGGGAAGGAAATCTGCTGTCCTTACCTGGTCTGGCCTACATGTGACTCCAGAGCCACAGCAATGTGGTTGACTCTTAACTGCCCTTCTGGACTAATAAGAACATAAGAAATAGGAGCAGGAGTAGGCCATCTAGCCCCTTGAGCCTGCCCCGCCATTCAATAAGATCATGGCTGATCTGAAGTGGATCAGTTCCACTTACCCGCCTGATCCCGAAAACCCCTAATTCCCTTACCGATCAGGCATCCATCTATCCGTGATTTAAACATATTCAACGAGGTAGCCTCCACCACTTCAGTGGGCAGAGAATTCCAGAGATTCACCCCCCTCTGAGAGAAGAAGTTCCTCCTCAACTCTGTCCTAAACTGACCCCCCTTTATTTTGAGGCTGTGCCCTCTAGTTCTAGCTTCCTTTCTAAGTGGAAAGAATCTCTCCACCTCTACCCTATCCAGCCCCCTTCATTATCTTATAGGTCTCTATAAGATCCCCCCTCAGCCTTCTAAATTCCAACGAGTACAAACCCAATCTGCTCAGTCTCTCCTCATAATCAACACCCTTCATCTCTGGTATCAACCTGGTGAATCTTCTCTGCACTCCCTCCAAGGCCAATATATCCTTCCGCAAATAAGGGGACCAATATTGCACACAGTCCCTAGCAAGACTAGTTCCTAGCAAGACAATGGGTTGTACCAACATGCTATAAGTACCACAGAGACCGCAGTGGTTTGAGATGGCAGCTTGCCACTGCCTCCTCAAGGCCAACTAGGGATGGGCAGTAAATGCCAGACTTAGTGACATCCACATCCTGTGAAGGAATGGAATAAAGTGGTGGCAAGCGGTGTGTGTTTAGGTAGCATCTTGCGGGAGAAAATTGGAGAACTTGGGGCCCAGACAGTTTGTATTCCATCCTATTTCTGCTGGTTCTTTGAATGAACTATCCAATAAGTCCCGGCACAGTGGGTTAGCACTGCTGCCTCACGGTGCCAGGGACCCAGGTTCGATTCCCGGCTTGGGTCACTGTCTGTGCAGAGTCTGCACGTTCTCCCTGTATCTGCATGGGTTTCCTCCGGGTGCTCCGGTTTCCTCCCACAGTCTGAAAGATGTTCTGGCTAGGTGGATTGGCCATGCTAAGTTCTCCCTCAGTGTACCCGAACAGGCGCCGGAGTGTGGCGACTAGGGGATTTTCACAGTAACTTCATTGCAGTGTGAATGTAAACCTACTTATGACAAATGAAAACAACTTTTTTGCTAATCCCCCTGACACTAAGGGGCAAGTTAAATGGACAATCAGCCTAACCCGCACATCTTTGGAGTGTGGGAGGAAACCGGAGCACCCGGAGGAAACCCACGCAGACACGGGGAGAATGTGCAGACTCCGCACAGACAGTGACCCAAGCCGGGAATCGAACCCGGGTCCCCAGCGCTGTGAGGCAGCAGTGCTAACCACTGTGCCTAAACCATGACCCCTACCATTTAAGACAAGGGACAGCGGACACACGGGGAACAGCACCATCTGCAAGTTCCCCTCCAAGCCACACACCATCCCGACTTAAAGTTAAAGTTAAAAGTTAAAGTTTGTTTATTAGCCACAAGTAAAGCTTACATTAACACTGCAATGAAGTTACTGTGAAATTCTCCTAGTTGCCACACTCCGGCGCCTGTTTGGGTCAATGGACCCGAACCATCCTGACTTGGAAATGTATCAGCCGTTCCTTCACTGTCGCTGGGTCGAAATCCTGGAACTCCCTTCCTAACAGCACTGTGGGTGTACCTACACCACAGGGACTGCAGCGGGTTCAAGATGGCGGCTCACCCTCCACCTTCTCGAGGGGCAATTAGGGATGGGCAATGAATGCAGGGCCCAGCCAGCGACGCCCACGTCCTTTGAATGAATGAAAGAAAAATTTCACTGCGCAAAAAAATTCTCCGCATCACTGCCCCCCCTCCCCTCTCCCCCCCACCCCCACCCTTCCCACCCCCTCAGCCTCCAGCTCATTTGCTACTCATTCGCACCTCCCCAGGCAGTTCCAACCACCCTCCGAGTGAATTTTCTTTTTCTCAAATCCCCTCTGAAACCCCTGCCCCCTCACTCTGAAACTGAGCAAGATGGACAGTGGGGTGGCACGGTGCTGCCTCGCAGCGCCATGGAGCCCTGTTCGACTCCCGGCCTCCGATGACTGTCTGTGTGGAGTCTGCACGTTCTCCCCGTGTCTGCGTGGGTTTCCTCCGGGTGCCCCGGTTTCCTCCCGCGTTCTGAAAGATGTGCTGGTTCGGTGGATTGGCCATGCTAAATTGCCCCTTAGTATCAGGGAGACTAGCTAGGGTGTGTGGTAAACCACTGTTAGCTTATTGCCTGTGTGTGTGTGTGACATGCCTGGACACATCCCTGCCGGCCCTACCCGAGACTCCTCCCCCCCCTGGTCCAGGTATAAAGGCGACTGCTCCCCACCCCCCTGCCTCAGTCTGGACCAGTTCATCGGCATGGGTGTGCTCCAAGTCTTTTGCTAATAAAAGCCTATTTGTTCTTGCATACAAACTAGTCTTTACTCGATTGATGGTGCATCAGGGTGAATGAATGAGGTTATGGGGATAGGGCCTGGGTGGGATTGGTGCAGACTTGATGGGCCGAATGGTCTCTTTCTGCACTGTGGGGGATTCTATGATTCTTGTCCCGAGGTTGTAAAGGGCGCCATGCAAATGCATTTCTTTTCTTTCCCCTGAAAATCCACGCCTTTCCGTTGTGAAACCGCCCCCCCTCCGCCCCCCCCCCCCCCCCCCCCCCCGCCCCCACCACCCAACCCGATTCTGTCGTGACACAGAGCACCTCCATCCGGTCAACCCTTAACCCTCCCTGTGCCAAGGAGAACGGTGCCTGGTCTCACCCCTGGCAGGCCGAGCTATGTCTGCAAAGAAAAACCCCCAGCGTCACAGCAGAGCGGGGAGGAGAGACAAATTTGGTCACCCTTGTCAATGAGGAGAGATAGATGGCATGGAGCGATACTGGAAGCCGTTTCCATTACACCTCCTGTTCAGCCTGGATGGATTCTGCAGCTGGCCTCACGGACACTGGAGAAAGAGCCAGGAATCCTGTCCGATGTTTCTCCCTCGATCCAGACCTAAAACGTTCGCTTTGTGGGCGGGATCTTGCTGTGCGAAAATTGGCTGCCGCCTTACCCGCGTTACAGCGGCGACTGCTCTGCAAAAAATTTGCCTCGTTGCTTGCAAAAGGCTCAGGATATCATCGAAAGGTAAAGCGCTGAGATTGGCCATTCGTCCCATCGAGCCTGCACCATAGGGCGGAATTTTCCCATTCCTGCACGTTGACCTCGGGTGGGATTTTCCGTATTTGGGGTAAGCACGGCCGGAAAATCCCGCCCCTAGACTCCTACAGTGCAGAAAAGGCCCCTCAGCCCATCGAGTTTCCACCGACAATAACTACCACTAAAGTCGTGCTAATCCCATTTTCCACCACTGGACCCACATCCTTGGATATTCTGATATTTCAACGGCTCACCTGAATATTCTTTCAAGGTTTCCAGCCTCCACTACCTTCGCAGGCAGTTCCCATCACCCTCCAAGTGAATTTTCTTTTTCTCAAATCCCCTCTGAATCCCCTGCTCCAAATTCTAAAACTATGCCCCTTCTGGGCACAGCAGGCGGCACGGGTGGCACAGCGGTTGGCACTGCTGCCTTACAGCGCCAGGGACCTGGGTTCGATTCCCGGCTTGGGTCACTGTGCGTGTGGAGTTTGCACGTTCTCCCCGTGTCTGCGTGGGTTTCCTCCGGGTGCTCCGGTTTCCTCCAGCAGTCCAAAGATGTGTGGGTTAGGGGTGGATTGGCCGTGCTAAATTGCCCCTTAGTATCAGGGGAACGAGCTAGGCATGGCATTTTGGGGATAGGGCCTGGGTGGGATGGTGGTCGGTGCAGACCCGATTGGCCGAATGGCCTCCTGCTGCACTGTGGGGATTCTATGATCGTTGTCCAGAGGTTGGAAAAGGCGCCATGCAAATGCATTTCTTTTCTTTCCCCCTTGGCCTCAGATGTGCTGGTTAGTGCATCTCCCGAGTGCCGGGAAGCTCGGGTCCATTCCCAGGCCAGTGTTCCGGACTGGATAGTTCCGCAGAAGGCCAGTACAGGCTTGACGGGCCAAATGGCCTCCTCCTGTGCCCTGTAAATTCTATGGAGTTCTGAGCAGCTGCAGACATTTGCGAACATACGTAGGAGTAGGCCACTCGGCCCCCTTTGAGTCTGCTCTGCCTTTCGATCAGATCAAGGCTCACCGGGCATTAATTCCAACCCCACATTCCTGTCTACCCGCTCCCCCCGGTAACCTTTCACCCCCTGCAAACATCATTATTTAACTCAACAAACGGAATTAATTCCCAAACAGAATTTGCTGCGAGCAGTGGCTTTGACCCCCATCTTTGATTTGATTTGATTTATAATTGTCACATGTATTAGCATACAGTGTTTCTAGCACACTCTCCAGACAAAACATACCATTCATTGAGTACAGACGGGGAGAAGGAAAGGAGAGGGTGTAGAATGTACACCGGAATTCTACCACCTTGACCGCCACGGAATCGCAGCAGGCGAGGGACGGACAACGGAAATGTCCGTTGACCTCGGATGTGAATTTCCGGTCTCGCTCAAGCAAGGCCGTAAAATCCCGCCCAGTCTTACAGTCATAGCCAGGGTGTAGAGAAAGGTCAACTTAATATGAGGTAGATCCATTCAAAAGTCTGATGGCAGCAGGGAAGAAGCTGTCCTTGAGTCGGTTGATAAGCGACCTCAGACTTTTGTATCTTTTTCTCGACGGAAGAAGGTGGAAGAGAGAATGTCCGGGGTGCGTGGGGTCCTTGATTATGCCGGCTGCTTTTCCGAGGCAGCGGGAAGTGCAGACTGAGTCAATGGATGGGAGGCTGGTTTGCGTGATGGATTGGGTTACATTCACAATCCTTTGTAGTTTCTTGCGGTCTTGGGCAGAGCAGGAGCCAGACCAAGCTGTGACACAACCAGAAAGAATGCTTTCTATGGTGCATCTGTAAAAGTTGGTGAGATCAGTAGCGGACATGCCAAATTTCCTTAGTCTTCTGGGAAAGTGGAGGCGTTGATGGGCTTTCTTAACAATAGCGTCGGTGTGGAGCGACCAGGATACGTTGTTGGTGATCTTGACACCTAAAAACTTGAAGCTCTTGACCATTTCCACTCCATCCCCGTTGATGTAGACAGGGGCATGTCCTCCACAATGTTCCCTGAAGTTGATGACTATCTCCTTTCCTATCACTTCCCTCACCGTCTCCCACTCCATGAAGAGTGGCATTTTGGAGGCAAAGGTAGTTATTTATACATCCTCCAGTTCCACGTGTTTGAGCTCAGTTAAGAACAGGAGGAGGCCATTCAGCCCCTCCATCCCATTCCATCATCCAACAACATAACATAATGGCTGATCGGAGACCCAACTCCATATCTTTACCTCTGCCCCATATCCCTCAATAAAATACCGATCAATCTTGTTGTAAAGTGTTGGGCATAGTTTGACAGATATTATGAAAGAGTTTGTTGGCTTCATAGTTCAATATTAATATCAACATCCTGGGGGGGTTATCATTGACCAGAAACTGAACTGGATCCAGGCATATAAATACTGTGGCTACCAGGGCAGGTCAGGGGCTGGGAATGCTGCAGCGAGTAATTCACCTCCTGACTCACCAAAGCCTGTCCACCATCTACAAGGCACAATCGAGGCTTTGGGGGAGTCAAGGGGTGAGTTATTCGCTGCAGGGTTCCGAATCTTTGACCTACAAGGCACAAGTGGATGAGTGCAGCTCCAAAACACTCAAGAAGCTTGACACTTCTTGATTCCGGAGTTGAGAGGGTTGGCTTATGAAGACAGACTGAGTAGACTGGGGCTATACTCATTGGAATTCAGAAGAATGAGGAGGGATCTTATAGAAATGTATAAGATTATGAAGGGAATAGATAAGATAGAAGCAGGGAAGTTGTTTCCACTGGCAGGTGAAACTGGAACTAAGGGGCATAGCCTCAAAATAAGGGGGAGCAGATTTAGGACTGAGTTGAGGAGGAACCTCTTCACTCAAAGGGTTGTGAATCTGTGGAATTCCCTGCCCAGTGAAGCAGTTGAGGCTACCTCATTGAATGTTTTTAAGGCAAGGATAGATACATTTTTGAACAGTAAAGGAATTAAGGGTTATGGTGAGCGGACGGGTAAGTGGACCTGAGTCCACGAAAAGATCAGCCACGATCTTATTGAATGGTGGAGCAGGCTCAAGGGGCCAGATGGCCTACTCCTGCTCCTAGTTCTTATGTTCTTATATTCTTATGACACCATCCAGGACAAAGCAGCAGTGTCTACAAGATGCACTGCAGCAACTCACCAAGGTTCCTTTGCTAGCACTTTCCAAACCCACAATCACTTCCGTCTAGAAGGACAAGGGCAGCAGATACCTGGGAACACCACCACCTGGAGGTTCCCCTCCAAGCCACTCACCATCCTGACTTGAAAATTGGGTTTGGGGTGGCACAGTGGCTAGCACTGCTGCCTCACAGCGCCAGGGACCTGGGTTCGATTCCCGGCTTGAGTCACTGTCTGTGTGGAGTTTGCACATTCTCCTCATGTCGGCGTGGGTTTCCTCCGGGTGCTCCGGTTTCCTCCCACAGTCCGAAAGATGTGCTGGTTAGGTGGATTGGCCGCGCTAAATTCTCCCTCAGTGTACCCGAACAGGAGTGTGGCGGCTAGGGGATTTTCACAGTAACTTCATTACAGTGTGAATGTAAGCCTACGTGTAACTAATAAATAAACTTTAAAACTTTAACTTTACTTTAAATATACCAGCCGTTCCTTCACTGTCACTGGGTCAAAATCCTGGAACTCCCTCCCTAACAGCACTGAGGGGTGTACCTATACCGCACTTGATTGCCGAGGAAGGTGCATTCATGACACAATAAAACAGGGTGATTATCAACTTGTCAAGTCCTTCCAGCTCTCACCACTAGGAGGTGGTAAGAGTGGGAGTGACTCCTGGTTAGCTTTGCAATGGAAGGAACGTTGGAGCCTCAAACATCACCATCCATAGCTCTGGGCTGCAACATGCAGGTAAAAGTGTCGTGTTGCCACAGCAACTGGGACTCCCGGAGTGAACTGCAACACATCACCACTGTATGAAGCTTTAATGATCTGTTTACCCAATGGCCCACATCTCTTTAAACTATTTCTCTCGTTCTACCATTTACAAAGTGTCCTATTCTGTCCTCTTTCTGTCCAAAATGTGGACAATCTCACATTGGCCTCCATTATTTGTCACAGATTTGTCCACTCAAATAACCTATCATAGAATGGCACAGTGCAAAAGAGGCCCTTCAGCCCACTGAGTCTACACCGACACGTGAAAAACACCTGACCTCCCACTTCATCCCATTTACCAGCCCTTGGCCCGTAGCCCTGAATGTTGCGATGTGCCAAGTGCTCATTCAGATACTTTCTAAAGGATGTGAGGCCTCCCGCCTCCACCACCCTCCCAGGCAGCGCATTCCAGACCCTCACCACCCTCTGGGTAAAAAGGTTTTCCCTCACATCCTCCATAAACCTCCTGCCCCTCACCTTGAACCTGTGTCCCCTCGTGACTGACCCTTCAACTAAGGGGAACAGCTGCTCCCTATCCACCCTGTCCATGCCCCTCATAATCTTGTACACCTCAATCAGGTCACCCCTCAGTCTTCTCTGCTCCAACGAAAACAACCCAAGCCTATCCAACCTCTCTTTATAACTTAAATGTTCCATCCCAGGCAGCATCCTGGTGAATCTCCTCTGCACCCCCTATTCAGCATCTCTTTGCCATTTTCTGCTTCCTTCCACGCTGTTTAATGGGTGGCTCTCTTGCCTCTTGCTTCAGAAGGTCCTGGGTTCAAGTCCCACCCCAGGGCTTGAGCACGAGGGCCGGGACTGACACTCCAGTGCGGCGCTGAGGGAACGCCTCACTGTCAGCGCTGCTGTTTTTCATATGAGAAGCTGAGCCCTCAGTTGCCTATTCACCCCACGGCACTATTTAGAAGAAGAGTAGGGTGGGAGAGATTGTCCTGATGTCCTGGCCAACATTCATCCCTCAATCAAAAAACAGTGTATCAGGTCATTTATAAGTTTGCTGTTTGTGGGAGCTTGCTGTGCACGACTTGGCTGCTTGGTTTCCAACATGGCAACAGCGACTACGCTTCGACACATATTTAATTGGCCGATTGGGTATTGGTTAAAAAAAAGTCATTTATCATCAAAGCTTTTCGTCTCGAACTCGTCAGGACAACTTGCAAGAATAACCAAATGTGAAATGAACAACAATTCATACTTCATGAGAAGAGAGTGGTTGGCAAGTGGACCCTGATTGTGAGCGGTGTCGCCATGTCACCAATCAGTGCTATCTTCTCATGGGTGGCACGGTGGCACAGTGGTTAGCACTGCTGCCTCACAGCGCCACGGACCCGAGTTCAATTCCGGCCTTGGGTGACTGTCTGTGCGGAGTCTGCACGTTCTCCCCGTGTCTGCGTGGGTTTCCTCCGGGTGCTCAGGTTTCCTCCCACAGTCCTAAAGATGTGCAGGTTAGCTGGATTGGCCATGCTAAATTGCCCCATAGTTTCCCAAGATGTGTAGGTTAGGTGGATTGGCCATGCTAAATTGTCCCTTAGTGTTCAAAGGTGTGCAGGTTAGGTGGATTGGCCATGCTAAATTGTCCCTTAGTGTTCAAAGGTGTGCAGGTTAGGTGGATTGGCCATGCTAAATCGCCCCTTAAGATCCAAAGAAGGTCAGGGGGACTAGCGGGGCAAATATGTGGGATTATGGGGATAGGGCCTGAATTAGATAGCCTGTCAGAGAGACAGTGCAGACTCGATGGACCGAATGGCCTCCTTGCGCACTGTAAAGATTTTTTTAGAAAAGAAAGAGGCCATTCGGCCCATCGCATGCACTAACTCTCCAAAAGAGCATCCCGCCCAGGTGCTGCCCTCCGTTCTATCCCTGCAACCCTGCGTATAAATGCAAGTCATTCTTTCCAATCCTACAGCGCGGTTTCATCAGCAGATTTGGATACGTAGCTTCCTTTCCCAAGGTCTTAAACATTAGTAAAGACGGTGAACAGTTCCTGGCGGGACACCACTAGTCACATCTGGCCAGTTAGGGTACCCACCCATTACCCCTACCCTCTGTCTCTCTCTCCCTCTCTGTTTAGCCCGTCTCTGAACCATGTTTACCCTCAGCTTGGGGGTTTGGAGACCATGCGCTGATCGTGTAGTGAGGGGTGAAGGGGTCCCACAATCCAGGGCCCAGCAGGTTGCAGCAGGACAGACTTGGAATGGTTCCTGGAATCCGCGTTGGCCTTTGGGCCAGCAGGAAGCACTGACCCAGCAGCTGGGAGACTTCCAGTTCCCCGCGATTCATTCCAGTTCCAAACCGAGATTAAAACAGGCTCACAAATTCATTCAGTTTAGGAGTCAGGATGGAGACAGTGGTTCGAATTGTTCCCTGCTGGAGGGCACTGCTTATAGCCTTAGAAGGAAGTTCCTTCACTAGGTAGAAGCAGCATTAACCCCCACACTGTGTCTAAAATAGTCTCCTGTGGTGAAAGGTACGCTTAGCCCCGCAATGATTTATTATCCAGTGTGACCTCCATGTTCTCACATATCATTCTCTCACTAACATCGACACTCTCTCTCTCACTTTCACACTCACACTCTCTCTCTCACTTTCACACTCACACTCTCACACTCTCTCTCACTTTCATTCACACTCACACTATCACACTCTCACTTTCCCTCTCACACTCACACACTCACGTTCAATCACACACACTCACATTTGCACACTCTCATACATTCACTCTCACTCTCACTCTCTCTCACTCCCACACTCACACACACTCGCTCACACACTGACTCTCACTCTCGCACTCACACATTCACCTCACTCACACACACACTCTCATACACACTCTCTCACCCGCACACACTCTCTCACACATACTCTCTCACAGACATTCACACACTCTCACACTCACACGCTCTCACACTCACACACTCTCACACTCACACACTCTCACACACACTCTCACACACACTCACACACTCAGTCTCTGACACTCACTCTCTCACACTCACTCTCTCACACACACTCTCATTCTCTCACTCTCACACACTCTCTCACACACACAGATTCTTCCACACACTCTCACACACACACTCTCACACACACTCTCTCTCGCACACTCTCTCTCGCACACTCTCTCTCGCACACTCTCTCTCGCACACTCTCTCTCGCACACTCTCTCTCGCACACTCTCTCTTGCACACTCTCTCTCGCACACTCTCTCGCACACTCTCTCTCGCACGCTCTCTCTCGCACGCTCTCTCACACACACTCTCTCACACATACTCTCTCACACATACTCTCTCACAGACATTCACACACTCTCACACTCACACACTCTCACACTCACACACTCTCACACACACTCTCACACACTCTCACACTCACACACTCAGTCTCTGACACTCACTCTCTCACACTCACTCTCTCATTCTCTCACTCTCACACACTCTCTCACACACACAGATTCTTCCACACACTCTCACACACACTCTCTCACGCACACTCTCTCTCGCACACTCTCTTTCGCACACTCTCTCTCGCACACTCTCTCTCGCATACTCTCTCGCACACTCTCTCTCGCACACTCTCTCGCACGCTCTCTCACACACACTCTCTCACACATACTCTCTCACAGACACACTCTCTCTCACATTCATTCACACTCACACACTATCACACTCTCACTTTCCCTCTCACACTCACACACGTTCAATCACACACACTCACTCTCTCACATTTGCACACTCTCATACATTCACTCTCACTCTCTCTCACTCTCACACACACACTGACTCTCACTCTCACACATTCACCTCACTCACACACTCTCACACACACACACACTCTCATACACACTCTCTCACCCGCACACACTCTTTCACACATACTCTCTCACAGACATTCACACACTCTCACACTCTCACACTCACACACACACACTCTCACACTCACACACTCACACACACACACTCAGTCTCTCACACTCACTCTCTCACACTCACTCTCTCACACTCACTCTCTCACTCTCATTCTCTCACTCTCACACACTCTCTCACACACACAGATTCTTCCACACACTCTCACGCACACACTCTCTCACACACACTCTCTCTCGCACACTCTCATACACTCTCTCTCTCACACGCTCTCTCTCACACACACTCTCACACACACACTCTCTCGCACACACTCTCACACACACTCTCTCTCTCACACTCTCTCACACACACTCACACACATACTCACACACACACTCACACACACTCTCTCATTCTCTCATTCTCACACACTCTCTCACCACTCACCACACTCAAACTCATTCACACACTCTCACACATTCTCTCCATCTCACTCACTCACTCATTATTCAAAACAATAGAATAATATGCAAACTCGGAGTAGGAGTAGGCCACTCAGCCCTCAGACCTGTCCCGCCAGATAATAAGATCATGGCTGGCCTGATTCCAACATCCCAATAACCTCTCACCCCCTTGTCAATCAAGAATCTAGCTCACACTGCCTTAAAAACATTCAAAGACTCTGCTTCCACTGCCTTCTGAGGAAGAGAGATCCAGACACTCACCACCTCCTGAGAGAAAGAAATTCTCCTCACCTCCGTTTTAAATGGGCGACCCCTTATTTTTAAACAGTGACCCCTGCCCCCCCCCCCCCCCCCGCCCCCCAGTTCTAGATTCTCCCACAACATCCTCTCCACATCCACCCTGTCAATGCACCCCTCAGGGGATCAAAGGTTTCGATCAAGTCACCTCTTACTCTTCCAAACTCTTATGCGGTGGCACAGTGGTTAGCGCTGCTGCCTCACAGCACCAGGGACCCGGGTTCGATTCCCGGCTTGGGTCACTGTCTGTGTGGAGTTTGTACATTCTCCCCGTGTCTGCGTGGGTTTCCTCTGGGTGCTCCGGTTTCCTCCCACAGTCCAAAAGACAAGCTGGTTAGGTGCATTGGCCGTGCCAAATTCTCCCTCAGTGTACCCGAACAGGCGCCGGAGTGTGGCGAGCAGGGGATTTTCACAGTAACATCGTTGCAGTGTTAATGTAAGCCTACTTGTGATAATAAATAAACTTTAATGAGCTTTCATTTTCTGCAATAATATTAGATGTGGCACCTTATCAAATGCCTTCTGGAAATCTAAGTACAGCACATCTACTAGTTCTCCTTTATCCACAAAGAACTCCAATGAACTGATTAAACATAATGTCCCTTTCACAAAACCATGTTGACTCTGCCTGATTGCCTGTAATTTTTCCAAGTGCCCTGATGTAACATCTTTAGGAATAGCTTCCAATGTTTTCCCTGTGATAGATGTCAGGCTTACTGGCCTGTACTTTGCCGTAGACCCTTCACTCTTGCACAGAATTGCGAAATCTTACAGAGTTCAGTTCCTGAGGTATCATTATACTTCGCATAGCTCATGAAATTCTTTTCCCCTTGCGACTCGCTCCCTTAACTCTTCAACTTTCTGGAAGATTCTCCTTCAAATCACTGATGCTAAACACAGCGAAATGTTATGACATATTTATCAAAGAATCATAGACTCCCTACAGTGCAGAAGGAGGCCATTCAGCCCATCGGGCCTCCACCGACTCTCTGACAGGATATCTTATGCAGGTCCTCTGCCCACCCTATTCCCATAACACAATGTGTTTATTTACCTGCTAACCACCTAACTGACTCCTATTGGGACACTAAGGGACAATTTAGCATGGCCAATCCACCTAACCTGCACATCTTTGGACACTAAGGGGCAATTTAGCATGGCCAATCCACCTAACCCACACATCTTTGGACATTAAGGGGCAATTTAGCATGGCCAATCCACCTAACCTGCACATCTTTAAACACTAAGTGGCAACTTAGCATGGCCAATCCACCTAATCTAACATCTTGGACACTAAGGGGCAATTTAGCATGGCCAATCCACCGAACCTGCAGACATTTGGACACTAAGGGGCAATTTAGCATGGCCAATCCACCTAACCTGCACATCTTTGGACACTAAGTGGCAACTTAGCATGGCCAATCCACCTAACCTAACATCTTTGGACACTAAGGGGCAATTTAGCATGGCCAATCCACCTAACCTGCAGACATTTGGACACTAAGGGGCAATTTAGCATGGCCAAACCACTTAACTTGCACATCTTTGGATATGAAAGGGAAATTTTGGCATGGCCAGTCCACTTAACCAGCACATATTTGTACACTAAGGAGCAATATAGCACGGCCAATCCAGCTAACCTGCAAATCTTTGGATTGTGGGAGGAAACCAGAGCACCCGGAGGAAACCCACGCAGACATGGGGAGAACGTGCAGACTCCACACAGACAACGACCCACGCTGGGAATCGGACCCAGGTCCCTGGCACTGTGAGGCAGCAGTGCTAACCCACTGTGCCACCGTGCTGGGATTTGGACCTGTGTCCCCCAGAGCATTAGCCTGGGGGCCTCTGGATTACTAGTCCGGTGACAATACCATTACGCCACCATCTTCCTAGGCATCTTCCTAGGCACAGCTACAAGGAGCTCCCATACAATTACTCTAATGCCAGTCAATTTGAGGCCCCAGGGAGTGTGTGTGTGTGTGGAGGGGGTGGATGGTTTTGGATAGTTTTCAGAACCTCAACCTCGAGTGGGAAGATGGTCAAGGGAGGGAGGGGGGTTTCATCCGAAGCCCCATTTCTGACAGGAGGGGGCACCCTCCACTCAAGGACTGGAATTCTCCGGATCTTCCTCGACCCCGACCCCCACCTTTGGCCAATTCGCTGATACACCAATCACGCCCTCACCTCCCGCCCACTTGTGACTGCCTCCTCCACTCTCCCGCCCCCCCTCCCCAGAATCCACCACCCCAATACCCCAACTGCTTACCTGGACTGCACTTAGCCCAGAATTTTCCAGCCCTTCATGCCAGCATGGTCTCCCAGTCCTGCCGACGTGAAGGGAGATTTCAATAACTCACCGGCCCCGCCATGGGAGGTGTTTGTAAAGGTGGCCATGATGTCACAGTACCTCCTCCGGCCAGTGCAGCGCTGTGCCTGGAGGGGCTGGGGCAGCTCTACAAGGCAAGACCCCCGTCCAGGTGAGAACGGGAGTCCCCACTGCTGCCAGTCAACGCTCCCTCGAGTACAAAATGGCGGCAATGTCTGAGTTGACAGAGATCCATCCCCCGCGGACTGGCCGGGTGGTCAAACACCCGCCAGCTTAAAAATTCAGCCCAATGTGTGAGTTAAAGATAAATAAACATACTGAATAAATGGTATTCTATGGTTCTTGCTATATCCTAAGGATGGCACAATGTTAGCACTGCTGCCTCACAACTCCCGGAACCCGGGTTCAATTCCGGGCTTGGGTCACTGTCTGTGTGGAGTTTGCACATTCTCCCCGTGTCTGCGTGGGTTTCCTCCGGGTGCTCCGGTTTCCTCCCACAGTCCAAAGATGTGCAGGTTAGGTGGATTGGCCATGCTAAATTGTCCCTTAGTGTCCAAAGATGTGCGGGTTAGGGGGATTGGCCATGCTAAATTGCCCCTTAGTGTCCAAAGATGTGCAGGTTAGGTGGATTGGCCATGCTAAATTGTCCCTTAGTGTCCAAAGATGTGCAGGTTAGGGGGATTAGCCATGCTAAATTTCCCCTCGGTGTCCAAAGATGTGCGGGTTAGGGGGATTGGCCATGCTAAATTGCCCCTTAGTGTCCAAAGATGTGCGGGTTAGGGGGATTGGCCATGCTAAATTGCCCCTTAGTGTCCAAAGATGTGCGGGTTAGGGGGATTGGCCATGCTAAATTGCCCCTTAGTGTCCAAAGATGTGCAGGTTAGGTGGATTGGCCATGCTAAATTGCCCCTCAGTGTCCAAAGATGTGCGGGTTAGGGGGATTAGCGGGGTAAATATGTGGGGTTACGGGGATGGAGCCTCAGTAAGATGCTCCTTCTGTGCAGCATCAATGGCCGAATTGCCTCCTTCTGCACTGTAGGGATTCTATGAGAAGGACAAGGGTAGCAGACACATGGGGGACACCACCACCTGCAAGTTCCCCCTCCGAGTCACTCACCGTCCTGACTTGGAAATATATCGGCTGTTCCTTCACTGTCGCTGGGTCAAAATCCTGGAACTCCCTCCCTAACAGCACTGTGGGTGTACCTACCCCACAGGAACTGCAGCGGGTTCAAGGTGGCGGCTCACCCACCACCTTTTCAAGGGGCAACTAAGGATGGGCAATAAATGCTGGGCCCGGCCAGCGACGCCCAACATCCCACAAAATGAACTTTGAGGAAACCTCAGAAATCTCAGCAGGTCCGGCAGCATCTGTGGAGAGAGAATCGAGCCAGCGTTTCGAGTCTGGATGAACCTTCATTTGAGCTCTGACAAAGGGTCATCCAGACTCGAAACGTTGGCTCTATTCTCTCTCCACAGATGCTGCCAGACCTGCTGAGATTTTCCAGCATTTTCTGTTTTTGTTTCAGATTCCAGCACCCGCAATGATTTGCTTTTATGTTTCAAAAAACCCCTCCACATTATCACTTTTAAAATCCTCCCCTGACAGGCTCAATGGCCTCCTGCTGTACAGCTCACGCTTACGATGAAAACCACGGGCAGCACGGTGGCACAGTGGTTAGCACTGCTGCCTCACAAAGCCAGGGATGCTGGTTCGATTCCTGGCTTGGGTCACTGTCTGTGCGGAGTCTGCACACTCTCCCCGTATCTGCGTGGGCTTCCTCTGGGTGCTCCGGTTTCCTCCCACAGTCCAAAAGAAATCATAGAAATCATAGAAACCCTACAGTACAGAAAGAGGCCATTCGGCCCATCGAGTCTGCACCGAACACAATCCCACCCAGGCCCTACCCCATATCCCTACATATTTACCCACTAATCCCTCTAACCTACGCATCTCAGGACACTAAGGGCAATTTTGAGCATGGCCAATCAACCTAACCCGCACATCTTTGGACTGTGGGAGGAAACCGGAGCACCTGGAGGAAACCCACGCAGACACGAGGAGAATGTGCAAACTCCACACAGGCGTGCATTGGCCATACTAAATTCTCCCTCAGTGTACCCAAACAGGTGCCGGAGTGTGGCACCAAGGGGATTTTCACAGTACCTTCATTGCAGTGTTAATGTGAGCTTACTTGCAACACTAAGAAATAAACTTAAACGTTTTAATAAGATCATCCCCTTCCCTCATTCATATAAAGTGGTAAAGTTCATCCCTGGGTTTCTGCTGCTCATTCCGTGCTTCTGGAAGTGAAGCTGGAGGGTCTGTGCTGAAAACACATCTGGGGAGGTGCAGTGGGAACAGGATCCTTGAAGATGGGAGGACGGGTTCTGCCCAATTCTGGGAGCGAGGGGCCAGCCAAAGGCTGCATGGAGTGACAGAGGAAGGGGAGTGGGGGGAGGTCTGCTCCGTTTGCTCGCAGCTGGTCGAAGCACTCCCTCAGTCCCTACTTGGTCTGTCTGACCATGTTAGAAGGAGGCGGCGCAGAAAGCACTGGTGTATAAAAGGGACGTCTGTAGCTGCAATTGCTCTGGGCCACCTATTCCAGCGACAGGTGCGAGGAGCGCAGAAGGACAGAGCCAGTTACCTCAGCAAACTTTGGTCTTAACCAGGTAAGCTGCAGCGGTAGACCAGGGATCGAAACTCACAGCCGCTCTTCCCCCCCCCACCACCCCCCTCTCAACAAAATGCAAAAACCCCCCCTCAGTCTGCTTTTTAAAATCGTAACAAGAAACAACATCCTCCCCAGTTTTAAAATAAACTTGCACTCAGAGTCTTAACCTGCTGTTAACGTCCAAGACAGCACAACATTGCTTGCAGGAGATTTAATAAGTTTAAAAACTTTTTTTCCTGCCACAATTTGAGGAAGAAACTAACTTGCCTCGAGTTGGACTGAGCAAAGTTCCAAATGGAAAGCTTAAGAAAGAAACAATTCTAGTTTCAAAATAAACTGCATCTCTCTATAAAACATATTGCAAAATATAACTCCCTAGCCTGCAGCCAGATTAATTCTCAATTTCAATATACGTTTGACTTTAATCTTTATATTTACGATATAAATTGCAATTAATATATTGCCAACAATTCTTACTGTCTGAGCAGATTAAGTTTAATTTATATTTAATTTTAATCTTTATATTTACGATGTAAATTGCAATTAATATATTGTCAACGATTCTTACTGTGCGAGCAGATTAAGTTTAATTTATATTTAATTTTAATCTTTATATTTACGATATAAATTGCAATTAATATATTGCCAACAATTCTTACTGTCTGAGCAGATTAAGTTTAATTTATATTTAATTTTAATCTTTATATTTACGATATAAATTGCAATTAATATATTGCCAACAATTCTTACTGTCTGAGCAGATTAAGTTTAATTTATATTTAATTTTAATCTTTATATTTACGATATAAATTGCAATTAATATATTGCCAACAATTCTTACTGTCTGAGCAGATTAAGTTTAATTTATATTTAATTTTAATCTTTATATTTACGATATAAATTGCAATTAATATATTGCCAACAATTCTTACTGTCTGAGCAGATTAAGTTTAATTTATATTTAATTTTAATCTTTATATTTACGATGTAAATTGCAATTAATATATTGTCAACGATTCTTACTGTGCGAGCAGGTTAATTCTCAATTTTAATTTATATTTAACTTTAATCTTTATAATTACAATATTGTTTGCAATAAATATTTTGTTAGCAATTCACTAATAAATCTTCAGAGGCAGAAGTCCCTTCACCAAAATCCCTTTATTTCTAATTCCAACAGCGGTACACAGAGTGCTCTCAGTCAACAGTCTACCCTCGGGGGTGCCAGAGGAACTGACACGCCCAGTTAAATACAAGGCAAAGACTCCCTGATTGACCCATCAATTGACTCCTCAATCAGGGGGTTCATAGTCCAATAGGCCAACCTCAATTGAAGTCATTACAGATTCTTACTGTGTGAGCAGATTAATTCTCAATTTTAATTGATATTTGATATAAATTCTTCCTGTTTGCACTTTCACCCTCCCTATTTATTTTTACACTCCGTGCGTTGGGGTTTAAATTCCGAAAGTCTGTAATTTTTTACTCTTGAGTTCCCGTTCGTCGCCAGTGTTTGCAGCGTTCGAGGCTCTCAAAGCAACTTTTTTCTCTCATCCCCTCCTGCGCCCCCTTTTAATTTGAGATGTTTCAACTCGCCAGACGGTTAAGGAGAGGTCAACTCATCCCCTTCAGAACCATCGGAAATGGTAGGGAATAAATCTCCCGGTCATCGGCACGGTGGCACAGTGGTTAGCACTGCTGCCTCACAGCGCCAGGGACCCGGGTTCGATTCCTGTCTTGGGTCGCTGTCTGTGTGGAGTTTGCATGTTCTCCCCGTGTCTGCGTGGGTTTCCTCCGGGTGCTCCGGTCTCCTCCCACTGTCTGAAAGACGTGCTGGTTAGGGTGCATTGACCCGAACAGGTGCCGGAGTGTGGCGACTCAGGGAATTTCACAGTAACTTCATTGCAGTGTTAATGTAAGCCTTACTTGTGACTAATAAATTAACTTTTAACCTCAGATGTAACCACCAAAGTTGCATTTCCCAGATCCGATGATGATTTGTTTTTTTTCCCGGGACAAGGGAGGGGTGGAGGGGCGGGGGGGGGGGGGGGGGGGGGGGGGGGGGCGGGGGGTTGGGGGGGGGCGGAGGGGCGGGGGGGGGCGGAGGGGCGGAGGGGGCGGAGGGGGGGGCGGAGGGGCGGAGGGGCGGAGGGGCGGGGGGGCGGAGGGGGCGGAGGGGGGGGCGGAGGGGCGGAGGGGGCGGAGGGGGGGGCGGAGGGGCGGGGGGGCGGAGGGGCGGGGGGGCGGAGGGGGCGGAGGGGCGGGGGGGCGGAGGGGCGGGGGGGCGGAGGGGCAGGGGGGGTGGGTGGGGAAGGGGGGTGGGGGGGGCAGGGGGGGTGGGTGGGGAAGGGGGGGTGGGGAAGGGGGGTGGGGGGGGAAGGGGGGTGGGGAAGGGGGGTGGGGGGGGTATAGTTTCCGATTCACTGAGTTCCAACTCCAATCCCGCACACAGTGGCGCACTGAGGCATTGGTTTCCATCGCTAGTTATTCCTGGAACAGGCCACTAGTCTGTTGCCAGGGGATTATAGGGTTGTTTTCCTTGGAGCAGAGAAAGCTGAGGGGGGGCGGGGGCACTGATCGAGGCGTCCAAAATTCTGAGGGACATAGAGAGGGTAGATAGGATGAAACCTTTCCCCTTATTTGATTTGATTTAATTATTGTCACATGTATTGGGATATAGGGAAAAGTATTGTTTCTAGCGTGCTCTACAGACAAAGCATACTGTTCATAGAGTAAATAGGGGAGAAGGAAAGCAGAGGGTGCAGTAGAAGGGTCTGTGACCAGGGGGCTGAGACTTAAGATCAGGGGCAGGAGATTTAGAGGTGATTTGAGAAACATCGCCACCCAGAGGGTGGTGGGGGGATTGGAACTCGCTGCCAGAAAGGGATGGTGGACGCGGGAATCCTCGCGACATTTGAGAAGTATTTCGATGAGCAGTTGAAATGCCCGAGCGTACAAGGCTACAGACCAAGTGCTGGGGAAATGGGATTAGAATAGATAGGTGCTTGGTGGCTGGCACCTACATGATGGGCTGAGGGGCCTCTCTGTGCTCGGGTGCGAGCAGTAACCCCATCCCCTGGACCCGTGGCGCAGACCTCATTGCCTTTCCCCGGTACCATCTCGTTGTTGTGTGTGGGAGCTTGCTGTGCGTGAATTGGCAGCGTGCGTCTCCCGCTTACAACAGCAAGTGCACGCAAAGCTTGCCTCGCCGATTGAATGTAAACTCCTCATCTGAGCTGACACTCAGAAAGGCAGCGACGTGCTCCCTCTGCTGGACACACTGTGTCTTGCACGGTGCCACTTTCTCAAGCTTCTGATGCTGGATTCGAACCTTATTCCAGGAGGGAAGAGGCTGAAAAGTCCGACCTGGAATTCTGCGTCGACCTCTCGAGGTCTACCCGCGGGTGGGGGAGGGGGCTTTCAAATCCCACAGCGACCCTCCAACAGCAGAGGCCCCTGAGAGAGAAGGAGATGTAGTTCGCAGAAGTCTGCATGTTCTCTCTGAGTCGGCGTGGGTTTCCTCCGGGTGCTCCAGTTTCCTCCCACAGTCTAAAGATGTGCAGGTTAGGTGGATTGGCCATGCTAAATTGCCCCTTAGTGTCCAAAGATGTGTCGGTTAGGTGGATTGGCCATGTTAAATTGCCCCTTAGTGTCCAAAGATGTGCAGGTTAGGATGGATTGGCCATGCTAAATTGCCCCTTAGTGTCCAAAGATGTGTCGGTTAGGTGGATTGGCCATGCTAAATTGCCCCTTAGTGTCCAAAGATGTGCAGGTTAGGATGGATTGGCCATGCTAAATTGCCCCTTAGTGTCCAAAGATGTGTAGGTTAAGTAGATTGGCCGTGCTAAATTGCCCCTTAGTGTCCAAAGATGTGTAGGTTAAGTGGATTGGTCATGCTAAATTGCCCCTTAGTGTCCAAAGATGTGCAGGTTAGGGGGATTGGCCATTGTCAATATGTGGGGTTACAGGATAGGGTGGAGGCAGAGGGCCTGGGAAAGATGCTCTGTCAGAGAGTCAGTGCAGGCTCAATGGGCCGAATGGCCTCTTTTGCTCTGTAAGGGTTCTACGATTCTTTGATCTTAATGAATGGTGGAGCAGGCTCACGGGGCCGAATGGTCTACTCCTGCTCCTCATTCTTATCAGGTGCCCAGAAGTATCGTGTATGTGTTGCCTGGGTTGTGCAGTGTGGTGAATTGACGGGGCCGTTCTCTGCTGTCTTTCAGGACTTGTTCGATTTGCAATCATGCCTTTCGGTAACACTCATAACAAATGGAAGATGAACTACTCAGCGGAGGCTGAGTTCCCCGATCTCAGTCAGCACAACAACCACATGGCTAAGGCTTTGACACTCGATATCTACAAGCAACTCCGGGACAAGGAGACCCCCAGTGGCTTCACCCTTGACGATGTGATCCAGACTGGCGTAGATAACCCAGGTGAGTGCCTCGTAGACGGTCCACGTGGCTACCCGTCGCTGCTGGAGGGAGGGAATGTTTGTGGATGGGGTGCCCATCAAGCGGGGCTGCTTTGTCCTGGATGGCGCCAAGCTTCTCGAGTGTTGTTGGGAGTTGCACCCATCCAGGGAAGTGGGGAGTATTCCATCACCGTAAGACCAAAAGACGTAGGAGCAGAATTAGGCCACTCGGCCCATCGAGTCTGCTCCGCCATTCAATCATGGCTGATATTTTTCTCATCCCCATTCTCCTGCCTTTTCCCCATAACCCCTGATCCCCTTATTAATCAAGAACCTATCTATCTCTGTCTTAAAGACACTCAATGACCCGGCCTCCACTGTGGCAAAGAGTTCCACAGATTCACCACTCTCTGTGCACCTGACTTGTGCCTCGTAGATGGTGGACAAGCTTTGGAGGGAGTCAGGAAGTGAGTTACTCACCGCAGGATTCCCGGCCACTGATCTGCTCTGGTAGCCACAGTACTTACATGGTTGGTTCCAGTTCAGTTTCTGGTCAGTGGCAACCCCCAATTTTCCAATCTCGCCCGCCACGGGAATGGTAGCGGGCGGAGGGGAGGGGCGGGGTGGGGGCTGACCATGCAAAGATCCTTTGACCTCGGGCAGGGTTTTGGGGTGAGCGTGGCTGGAAATCTCCACCCTGTGTGGCTAAAATGAACAATCATCCTGCTCTCTCTCTGCATCTGAACTGAATGTTTCCCAGACACACCGGCTGCCTGTAGCAAAAAGCTGAATTTTAATCATTCCCCTGAAAAAGAAAAAAAAACAATATTATGTACATATATAACATATAAATAACTTACAATTATCACATGCCCATTGCCTGGCACTTGTGTGGCTCGAATGATACGTGGTGACTTCTTGTTAACTGGCATGGGGGGGACTGTCCTATGAGGCACGATTGGGTAGACTAGATTCATATTCCCTAGAGATTAGAAGATTGAGAGATGATCCTCTTGGAGGAGATCAAATTCTTGAGAGGGGCATAGGTGCTGAGAAAGTGTTTCCCCCTGGCTGGGGAATCTAGAACCCGGGGGTAGTGGGAGTCATTGACAGACTGAGACAAGGAGAAATTTCTTCACTCAAGGGAGTTGTGAATCTTCAGAATTCCCCACCCGAAGGAGTTGAGGATGCTCCACCTTCGAGTACATTGAAGACCAAAGTCAATAGATTTCTGGATACTAAGGGAATGTATTATGAGGACAGTGCAGGGTTTAGGAGTTGAGGTAGAGGGTCTCCTTAGATCGTATCTGGCTTTCTTGCATAGGTCAGGGTCGCTTGACTTGAACGCCTCAGACCTAGGCTTCAGCAAGCAGTGGATATTTTAAAAATTCATCTGTGGGACATGGGCGTTGCTGGCTGGCCAGCAGTCATTGCCGGCATATATCCCTGTTCATCCATGGTTTCCGGTTGGGAAAAACACGGATTTGCCTCTTTGGCGCACAGTCTTCTACACACTTGCTAATGAAGTCAGTTAGCGTAGTGACGTACTCGTTCAGGCTGGCCGCAGGGTTTGTAAATACTGACCAGTCCACCAACTCTAACCAGTCCCGTAGGAGATCATCCGATTCCTCAGACCAACATTGCACGACTTTCTTTGACGGATTCTCCCGCTTCAGTTTTTGCTCGTAAGCTGGGAGCAGGGGGGGTGGTCTGATCGGATTTGATAGTGGGGCCGAATGGCCTACGCCCGCTCCTGTTTCTTACCTCCTAGTGAGAAGAGGCAGTGAGGTAGGGTTGTAAGCGCTGCACATTATGACGAGACCATCATATATACTTATAATGTTGTCTTATTGGTGTCCTCCAGGTCATCCATTCATCATGACAGTGGGTTGTGTTGCTGGGGATGAGGAATCTTACGAGGTCTTCAAGGGGCTGTTCGACCCCATCATTCAGGATCGTCATGGCGGCTACAAACCAACGGATAAGCACAAGACTGACCTGAACCACGAGAATCTGAAGGTTTGTCATTGGTTATGGGAGGGCAGGTTGGGAAGGAAAGAGGCAATGGGTTTGTGGACCAGGACAGCAGTAAATGGACGGAATCTGATATGGGGGGGGCTAATTGTCACAAGCTCTCGCTTTCTTGACAGCCTGAAGACTTACATAGAGTCTAGCAGCATAACGAAAGGCCATTCTGCCCAACGGGCTATTGTTGGTGTTTATACTCCACGCGGCCTCCACCATCTAGAAGGATGAGGGCAGCAGATGTATTGGGAACACCGCCACTTGGAGGTTCCCCTGTGAGGAGGCGATGGCCTAGTGGTATTATCGCTATAGATTATTAATCCAGAAACTCAGCTAATGTTCTGGGGGACCCCAGGTTCGAATCCCGCCTTGGCAGATGGTGGAATTTGAATTCAATTTAAAAAAAATCTGCTGATGACCATGAAACCATTGTTGATTGTCAGAAAAAACACATCTGGGTCACTAATGTCCTTTAGGGAAGGAAATCTTCCATCCTTACCCGGTCTGGCCTACATGTGACTCCAGAGCCACAGCAATATGGTTGACTCTCAACTGCCCTCCAAGGGCAACTATGGATGGGCAAAAAATGCTGGCCAACCAGCGATGCCCCTGTACTACAAATGGATAAAGAAAGAGTCACTCACCATCCTGACTGCGCCATCCTGGCGGCACGGTGGCACAGTGGTTGGCACTGCTGCCTCACAGCGCCAGGGTTCCGGGTTCAATTCTCGGTTTGGGTGACCGTCTGTGCGGAGTCTGCACGTTCTCCCCTGTGTCTGCGTGGGTTTCCTCCGGGTGCTCCGGTTTCCTCCCGCAGTCCGAAAGACGTGCTGGTTAGATACATTGGCCGTGCCAAATTCTCCCTCAGTGTTACCCGAACAGGCACCGGAGTGTGGCGACTTGGGGATTTTCACAGTGACTTCATTGCGGTGTTAATGTAAGCCTATTTGTGAATTAATAAATAAACTAAACTAAGACTTGGAAATATTTCAGCCGTCCCCTAACTGTCGCTGGGTCAAAATCCTGGAACTCCCTCCCTAACAGCACGGTGGGTGTGCCAACACCACACTGACTGCTGCGGCTCAAGAAAGCGGCTCACCCACCACCTTCTCAACTAACGTTCTGGGGGACCCGGGTTCGAATCCCGGCACGGCAGATGGTGGAATTTGAATTCAATAAAAAAATATCTGGAATTAAGAATCTACTGACGACCATGAAACGATTGTCGGAAAAACCCATCTGGTTCCCTTTAGGGAAGGAAATCTGCCGTCCTTACCCGGTCTGGCCTACATGTGACTCCAGAGCCACAGCAATATGGTTGACTCTCAACTGCCCTCCAAGGGCAACTAGGGATGGGCAATAAATGCTGGGCCCAGCCAGCGACGCCCATGTCCCATGAAAGGATAAAGAGACATAAATCTCTGTTTCCTCTATTGGTAAAGCCCAGAATCTCAGATAGTCGAGCGAAATGAGATTGTAGTGATTAGCCATGAACGGTGGAGAAGGGCTCGAATGGCCTCCTCCAGCCCCCTAGTTTCCAATGTCTCGGTGTTTCCCTCGGCTGACCTGGCTTCCTTTGGCCTTGTGCAGGGTGGTGATGATCTTGACCCCAACTACGTCCTGAGCAGCCGAGTCCGAACAGGCCGCAGCATCAAGGCAATTGCCTTGCCTCCACACTGTAGCCGCGGGGAGCGCCGTCTTGTTGAGAAGCTTTGCATTGACGGTAGGCCGGTGGTTGCTGAGGGATGGCGGGTGGCGGGGGGGGGGGGGGGTGACGGGGGTGTCGCTGATAGCAGCTGGGGACCCAGACGGATACTTAACCATTGTTCACCCGCCCACTTTAGATGCAACGTAGAACTCTCATTCCGGCAATTAGTGGTTTCTCTCTTACCCCCGCCCTTCACCATCCAGTGAGACGTGGGTAATGAGTCCATAGATACAAAGAAATATAGAAATTAGAAGCAGGAGTTGGCCATTCGGCCCTTCAATCCTGCTCCGCCAATCATGATGGTAATTTCTGATCATCTAATTCAATATCTTGACCCTTCCCCCCCATGTCCCTTGACCCCTTTAGCCCCAAGAGCTGTATCTAATTTCTTCTTGAAATCACACAACGTTTTGGCCTCAACTACTTTCTGTGGCAGTGAATTCCACACATTCACCACCCTCTGGGTGAAGAAATTTCTCCTCACCTCAGTCCTAAAAGCTTCACCCCTTATCCTCAAACTATGACCCCTAGTTCTGGACTCCCCCCACCATCGGGAACATTCTTTCTGAATCTACCCTGTCTAATCCTGTTAGAATTTTATAAGTTTCCATGAGATCCCCCTCTCACTCTTCTAAACTCCAGTGAATATAATCCTAACCGACTTAGTCTCTCCTCATATGACAGACCTGCCATCTCAGGAATCAGCCTGGTAAACCTTCGCTGCACTCCCTCTATAGCAAGGACATCCTTCCTCAGATAAGGATACCAAAACTGCACACAGTACTCCAGGTGTGGCCTCTCCAACACCCTATACAACTGCAGTAAGACATCTCTATCTTATACTCAAATCCTCTCGCTATGAAGCCAACATACCATTTGCCCTCTTTACTGCCTGCTGTACCTGCGCGCTTACTGTCAGCGACTGATGCACGCAGGCACATGGGGTTATCATCTACTCTCTGTCCTTGTCCTCCAAGTCACTCACCATCCTGACTTGGAAATATATCGGCCGCTCCTTCCCCATTGCTGGAACTTCCTCCCTCACAGCGCTGTGGGTGTACCTACACCACGCAGGACTGGAACGGGTTCAAGGAGGCAGCTCACCCACCAACATCTGAAGGGGCAATTAGGAATGGGCATTATTGTGTAAGTTGCTTTGATTAACCAGGAATATAGCACAGTGGTTGGCACTGCCACCTCACAGTGCCAGGGACCCGGGTTCAATTCCGGCCTTGGGTCACTCTCTGTGTGGAGTTTGCACATTCTCCCAGTATCTGCGTGTGTTTCCCCCGGGTGCTCTGGTTTCCTCCCACAGTCCAAAGATTTGCAGGTTAGGTAGATTGGCCATGCTACATTGACCCTAGCATCAGGGGGATTAGCAGGGGAAATATGTGGGGTTATAGGGATTGTGGTCGGTGCAGACTCGATGGGCCGAATGACCTCCTTCTGCACTGCAGGGATTCTATGATAACGAAGTGGAAATTTTGACTCCCCTGCCTTTCCTTCGGTGTTTTGAAACAATCGCAAACTGTTTATTCGGCTTCTAAGTACAGAGCTTGAGTGTCGCGACAGGGAGAGATGTGTTGTCAAAGTTTTTTGCCTTGCACCCATCAGGACAAACACAAGAATACCAAATTTCAAATGGTCTTAATGCTGTATGTTGCAGGAGGATCGGGTGCTGATTGGTTTAGTGCCCGCTTCACGCTGTTACTTGGCAGTGACCAGGCTAGTGGCATTGTCCACCAAGGGCACACTGCTGCCTCTATGCCTACTTGGCAATGGAGTAATGTCATGTGTGAATTTCAGCATTGATGCAAAGCCTGGTGCGTAGGCCATTGACGCTCCAACAATTGCCTGATCGAATCAAACAACATGGTGCTTTGGCTGTTTGTCATAGTGTCCAAACCAAATTCCACCAACTCCTGCTTACAAAACCCCAAAACGAAACATCTACTCGAACAAAGAACAATAAAGCACAGGAATGGGTCCCTTCAGCCCATCAAGCTTGCACTAATACGGGGTTTCTATCCCTCTACTCAACTCCTATTTATGTGTCCGTCAAGATATGCCTTGAACATTGCTAATGTCCTGCTTCCATCACCTCCACTGGCAGGGCGGCACAGCGGTTAGCACTGCTGCCTCACAGCGCCAGGGACCCGGGTTCGATTCCCGGCTTGGGTAACTGTCTGTGTGGAGTCTGCACATTCTCCCCGCGTCTGCGTGGGTTTCCTCCGGGTGCTCCGGTTTCCTCCCACAGTCCAAAAGACGTGCTGGTTAGGTGCACTGGCCGTGCTAAATTCTCCCTCAGTGTACCCGAACAGGCGCCGGAATGTGGCAACTAGGGGATTTTCACAGTAACTTCATTGCAGTGTTAATGTCAGCCTACTTGTGACACTAATAAATAAACTTAAAACAATGTGTTCCAGGCACCCACCACTCTCTGTGTGAAAAACTTTCCCCGCACATCTCCTCTAAACTTTCCCCCTCTCACCTTGAACCTGTGCCCCCCTTGTAATTGGCACTTCCACCCTGGGGATAAAGCATTTGACTATCCACCCTCTCTAAGCCTCTCATAATTTTATAGAATTCTATCAGGTCTCCCCTCAGCCTCCATCTTTCCAATGAAAACGATCCGAGTTTATCCAACCTCTCCTCATAGCCAACACCCTCGAGACCAGGCAACATCCTGGTGAACCATCTTTACACTCTCTCCAAAGTCTCCACGTTCTTCTGATAGTGTGGCGACCAGAATTGCCCGCAACGCTCCAAATGCCGCCTTATTAAAGAGTTATATACAGCTGCAACATAATTGGTCAATTTTTATACTGGATGCCCTGGCCGATGAAGGCAAGCATGCTGTAGGCCTTCTTGACTACCTGTGTTACCACTTTCAGGGATCCAAGGACCTGTACGCCCTTAGGTGTGGTTCTGCAATTTACTGCTTACTGAACTCACTTACTAAACAATTCCGAGTGCGCTAAAAATCAATTTAAGGTGATCAGTAGATTGTGGTTCATTTACGCTTGTTCGAGCACCAGACATTCACACAAAGGGACCCGTTCACTGCAAACAAAAGGAATCTGCTCAGGCCATGTACCTTTTGTTGGATTACCCGGGAGCTGAGAAAGCCTGTTGCTTTCTGCATTGGTGACATCTCACCTGATGAGACTCACCTTGCCAGATAATCGGACCCCATTTCCTCCCGCAGTGTAGATTCTTGTCATTGTTTGAAATTTGGTATTCTTGGGTTTGTCCTGATGAGGGCAAGATGAAAAACCTTGGTGGCACGGTGGTTAGCGCTGCTGCCTCACAGCGCCAGGGACCCAGGTTCAATTCCAGCCTCGGGTCACCGTCCGTGTGGCGTTTGCACATTCTCCCCATGTCTGCGTGGGTTTCCTCCGGGTGCTCCGGTTTCCTCCCACAGTCCAAAGATGTGCAGGTTAGGTGGATAGGCCATGCTAAATTGCTCCTTGGTGTCCAAAGATGTGTAGGTTAGGTGGATTGGCCATGCTAAATTGCCCCTTAGTGTCCAAAGATGTGCAGGATAGGTGGATTGGCCATGCTAAATTTCCCCTTAGTGTCCAAAGATGTGCAGGATAGGTGGATTGGCCATGCTAAATTGCCTCTTAGTGTCCAAAGATGTGCAGGTTAGGTGGATTGGCCATGCTAAATTGCCCCTTAGTGTCCAAAGATGTGCAGGATAGGTGGATTGGCCATGCTAAATTGCCCCTTAGTGTCCAAAGATGTGCAGGTTAGGTGGATTGGCCATGCTAAATTGCCCCTTAGTGTCCAAAGATGTGCAGGATAGGTGGATTGGCCATGCTAAATTGCCCCTTAGTGTCCAAAGATGTGCAGGATAGGTGGATTGGCCATGCTAAATTTCCCCTTAGTGTCCAAAGATCTGTGGGTTAGGTGGATTGGCCATGCTAAATTGCCCCTTAGTGTCCAAAGATGTGCAGGTTAGGTGGATTGGCCATGCTAAATTGCCCCTTAGTGTCCAAAGATCTGTGGGTTAGGTGGATTGGCCATGCTAAATTGCCCCTTAGTGTCCAAAGATGTGCAGGTTAGGTGGATTGACCATGTTAAATTGCCCCTTATTGTCCAAAGATGTGCAGGTTAGGTGGATTGGCCATGCTAAATTGCCCCTTAGTGTCCAAAGATCTGTGGGTTAGGTGGATTGGCCATGCTAAATTGCCCCTTAGTGTCCAAAGATGTGCAGGTTAGGTGGATTGACCATGTTAAATTGCCCCTTATTGTCCAAAGATGTGCAGGTTAGGTGGATTGGCCATGCTAAATTGCCCCTTAGTGTCCAAAGATCTGTGGGTTAGGTGGATTGGCCATGCTAAATTGCCCCTTAGTGTCCAAAGATGTGCAGGTTAGGTGGATTGACCATGTTAAATTGCCCCTTATTGTCCAAAGATGTGCAGGTTAGGTGGATTGACCATGTTAAATTGCCCCTTATTGTCCAAAGATGTGCAGGTTAGGTGGATTGGCCATGCTAAATTGTCCCTTAGTGTCAGGTGGATCAGGGTAAATATGTGGGGTTCTGGGCATAGGGCCTGGGTGGGATTGTGGTCAGTGCAGACTCGATGGGCCGAATGGTCTCATTCTGCACGGTAGGGGTTCTATGATGATTCTATGGCATTTCCGCTCCTTTACAGCGGGAGTGGGAGTCTGTTTGTAGAATGTTGCGCTGCTTTTCACCCGTGTGGCTGTTTTAACGTCTTAACCTCCTTTGGCAGCCTTGGCCACCTTGTCCGGTGAGCTGAAGGGTAAATATTACCCCCTGTCCAGCATGTCTGACGCAGAGCAGCAACAGCTGATTGATGACCACTTCCTGTTTGACAAGCCGGTCTCCCCACTGCTCCTTGCCTCTGGCATGGCTCGTGATTGGCCCGACGGCAGAGGAATCTGGTAAGTCATCGCAAATGTATTTGGCTAGAATTCACCACGCAGAGGCAGAGTGGCAGCGCCAATGGGCCCACACAGTTGTTTATGCTCTATGTCCATCCTCTCACCTCACCCTGCCCCACCCTGCCTCCCTATCCCTCTGTTCCTCTCTCTCTCATCCTCACCCTGCCTGACCTTAAATACGTCCATACTATTCATCTCAAAACACTCCCCGTGGCAGCGAGCCCCATATTCCCCCCACTCCCCATGGGAGCGAGTCCTACATTCTCCCACTTTCCCTATGGGAGCGAGTCCCACATTCTCCCACTTTCCCTATGGGAGTGAATCCCACATTCTCCTCACTCCCCGTGGGAGCGAGTCCCACATTCTCCCTACTCCCTGTGGGAGTGAGTCCCACATTCTCCCCCTTTCCCTGTGGGAGTGAATCCCACATTCTCCCCACTCCCTGCGGGAGCAAGTCCCACATTCTCCCCACTCCCTGTGGGAGGGAGTCCCACATTCTCCTCACTCCCCGTGGGAGCGAGTCCCACATTCTCCCTACTCCCTGTGGGAGTGAGTCCCACATTCTCCCCCTTTCCCTGTGGGAGTGAATCCCACATTCTCCCCACTCCCTGTGGGAGTGAGTCCCAATTTCTCCCCACTCCCCATGGGAGTGAGTTCCACATTCTCCCCATTCCCTGTGGGAGTGAGTCCCACATTCTCCCCACGGGAGTGAGTCCCACATTCTCCCCACTCCCTGTGGGAGGGAGTCCCACATTCTCCCCACTCCCTGTGGGAGGGAGTCCCACATTCTCCCCACTCCCTGTAGGAGGGAGTCCCACATTCTCCCCACTCCCTGTGGGAGTGAGTCCCAATTTCTCCCCACTCCCCATGGGAGTGAGTTCCACATTCTCCCCATTCCCTGTGGGAGTGAGTCCCACATTCTCCCCACGGGAGTGAGTCCCACATTCTCCCCACTCCCTGCGGGAGCGAATCCCACATTCTCCCCACTCCCTGCAGGAGCGAGTCCCACATTCTCCTCACTCCACTTGGGAATGAGTTTCCTGAGGTAAAGAGGCACGGTGGCCCAGTGGATAGCATTGCTGCCTCACAGCGCCAGAGACCCAGGTTCGATTCCGGCCTCGGGTGACTGTCTGTGTGGAGTTTGCACGTTCTCCCCGTGTCTGCGTGGGTTTCCTCCGGATGTTCTGGTTTCCTCCCACAGCCCAAAGATGTGCTGGTTAGGTGGATTGGCCATGCTAAATTGCCCCTTAGTGTCCAGAAATGTTTAGGGTAGTTGGATTGGCCGTGCTAAATTGTCCCTTAGTGTCAGGGGGATTAGCAGGGTAAACACGTGGGGTTAGGGGGATAGGGTGGGATTGTTGTTGGTGCAGGCTCGATGGGCCGAATGGCCTCCTTCTTCATTGTAGGGATTCTATGATTCTATGACAAGTGTACACAATACTCCAGATGCGGTCTCACCAAGGCCCTGTACAGCTACAGTCAGACATCCTTGTTCCAGTACTCGGATCCTCTGGCAATGAAAGCCAACATACCATTGGCCTTCCTATCAGCTTGCTGTACTTGCCTACTTTCTTTCAGTGACTGGTTTACAGAAAGAAGACCCAACCTTTCAATCTTAACTCTTAGAAATGCCCTAGGGATTCTTTTCATTAGGACACCCACGTAAAGGTGTCAGAGGTATGGTCCATAGTCCTGGACTCTCAGCCCCAACCCCCCCTTCCACCATCACCCCATAACGTGGGTACCCATTGCGAGTGAGCGCGAGTTGCTATTGGCCGTTGAAGGTGCCCACAGTCGGTAAGGCACAGTTGGGGACCTGAAGAGGAGCGTTCATGTTGAGACTGGGAGGGAGCGTAGAGGCTTGGCTTTGAAAGGAGAAAGGGTTCAAAGTTCAGGATTGAGGAAGTGTGGGCGTGGGGCTTCTCTAAGAGAAATGTTGGCAGCCTCCCCTCCATGGTTGCCAGGAGATGACCCTTGCATTGAAAGGGCGTGGGGTGAAAGGGCATGGGGTGAAAGGGCGTGGGGTGAAAGGGCGTGGGGTGAAAGGGCGTGTGGTGAAAGGGCGTGAGGTGAAAGGGCGTGGGGTGAAAGGGCGTGGGGTGAAAGGGCGTGGGGTGAAAGGGCGTGTGGTGAAAGGGCGTGGGGTGAAAGGGCGTGTGGTGAAAGGGCGTGGGGTGAAAGGGCGTGTGGTGAAAGGGCGTGGGGTGAAAGGGCGTGGGGTGAAAGGGCGTGGGGTGAAAGGGCGTGGGGTGAAAGGGCGTGGGGTGAAAGGGCGTGTGGTGAAAGGGCGTGGGGTGAAAGGGCGTGGGGTGAAAGGGCGTGAGGTGAAAGGGCGTGGTGTGAAAGGGCGTGGTGTGAAAGGGCGTGGGGTGAAAGGGCGTGGGGTGAAAGGGCGTGAGGTGAAAGGGCGTGAGGTGAAAGGGCGTGGTGTAAAAGGGCGTGGGGTGAAAGGGCGTGGGGTGAAAGGGCGTGGGGTGAAAGGGCGTGGGGTGAAAGGGCGTGGTGTGAAAGGGCGTGAGGTGAAAGGGCGTGAGGTGCGCATGTGGTTCGTCAACTCTTCCAATACTTGAATGATTTATTTTTGTTTTGGAAATGAAGGCACAACGACAACAAAACCTTCTTGGTGTGGGTCAATGAGGAAGACCACCTCCGAGTCATCTCCATGCAGAAAGGCGGCAACATGAAGGAGGTCTTCAGACGTTTCTGCGTGGGCTTGAAGACGGTAAGAAGCGTCTGTCATTGTGTTTTGTGATCGGGTCCTCTTTCCTGTACGCTGGTCCCCACAGGTGCTTGACCAGACTACCGTCGCGCCAATTGAGATGCTAACCAACACTCTCAGTCGTAGAGTCATTTACGGCACCAAAGGAGGCCATTCAGCTCATCCTAGCCCCTGCTGGCTCCCCGGAGAGCATTCAGTCCCATTTCCCCCACTCTATCCCCGTCGCTCTGCCACTTTATACCCGTCAACAGCCCGTCCAATCTGAAATTGTTCATCGTCTCCGCTTCCCCTTGCGGGCAGCAAATCCCAGTCCATTACCCCCTCACCGCGTAACGATATCTTTCTCGGATCCTCACCGCACCCCTGTGTCTCTTACCCAATCTGCGCTCGCGAGGTCTTGTATTGTCGGCTAATGTCCGCAATTCTCCTCCCTCGCTCCCGGCTGGGATTCTCCAGTCCCGCCGCAGAGGATAGGGTTTTGTCTGGGCGCCAAATCTTCCGTTCTCACTGGCGGCAGCAGCAGGGGTGAGCGAGATCGGAAAATCCCGGCTAATGTCTAACTAAATCAATTGTAACCCTGTACACCTGTGTCAAATCTCTCGCCAACATGATGGGGAGCTACTTCGCACCCCACCCCCCCTCTCAAAATAGAGAACATTTCAGAGGGCAAGGAGTGGGGATTTCTTGCCTGGGATGAGGGAGGAAGCGATAAGGTTGCATGGGAGGAGGTTCCAGGTTGGAACAGGAATGCCAGTATGGACTAGTTGGGCCGAATGGCCTGTCCCTCTGCTCGCCGATTATGCGGGCCTTGTTGTTTAAAGTCTCAACCCTCTCGCCCGATGCAGATTGAAGGTCTTTTCGTCAAGGCTGGCCATGGTTTCATGTGGAATGAACATCTGGGATACGTCCTGACCTGCCCCTCTAACCTGGGCACTGGCTTGCGTGGTGGTGTCCACGTCAAGATCCCCCACCTGTGCAAGCACCCAAAGTTCGAGGAGGTCCTCAAGAGAACAAGGCTGCAGAAACGTGGCACAGGTAAGGCTGCGCGTCAATGCACGCACTTGGCGAGAACTCCCAGTGCGGCTCTGATCTCTGCTGGGTCAGGGCCTCCGGTTGGCATCGTCGCGCCCCTCCTTCCATTATTCAGTGACCCTTAGGGCACAGTGGTTAGCACTGCTGCCTCACAGCGCCAAGAACGCGGGTTCAATTCTCGGCTTGGGTCACTGTCTGTGTGGGGTTTGCACATTCTCCCCGTGTCTGCGTGGGTTTCCTCCGGGTGCTCCGGTTTCCTCCCACACTCCAAAGACATGCAGATTAGGTGGATTGGCCGTGCTAAATTGTCCCTTAGTGTCCTGAGATGTGCAAGTTAGGTGGATTGGCCATGCTAAATTGTCCCTTAGTGTCCTGAGATGTGCAGGTTAGGTGGATTGGCCATGCTAAATTGTCCCTTAGTGTCCTGAGATGTGCAAGTTAGGTGGATTGGCCATGCTAAATTGTCCCTTAGTGTCCAATGATGTGCAAGTTAGGTGGATTGGCCATGCTAAATTGTCCCTTAGTGTCCAAAGATGTGTGGATTAGGTGGATTGGCCATGCTACAGCTTGGGGGAATTAGTTCAAATGGTAGAGCGCTTGCTTAGCATGCGAGAGGTAGTTGGATCGATGCCCACATTCTCCACGTGTGGGCGGCACGGTGGCACAGTGGTTAGCACTGCTGCTTCACAGCTCCAGGAACCTGGGTTCGATTCCCGGCTTGGGTCACTGTCTGTGTGGAGTTTGCACATTCTCCCCGGGTGCTCCGGTTTCCTCCCACAGTCCAAAGATGTGCGGGTTAGGTTGATTGGCCATGCTAAAATTGCCCCTTAGTGTCCTGAGATGCGTAGGTTAGAGGGATTAGCGGGTAAATATATAGGGATAAGAGGGTAGGGCCTGGGTGGGATTGTGGTCGGTGCAGACTCGATGGGCCAAATGGCCCCTTTCTGCACTGTAGGGTTTCTATGATTCTACATTGCCCCTTAGTGTCCAAAGATGTGCGGATTAGGTGGATTGGCCATGCCAAATTGTCCCTTAGTATCCAAAGATGTGCAGGTTAGGTGGATTGGCCATGCTAAATTGTCCCTTAGTGTCCAAAGATGTGCAGGTTAGGTGGATTGGCCATGCTAAATTGTCCCTTAGGATAAATATGTGGTGTTACAGGGATAGGGCGTGGGTGGGATTGTGGGCGGTGCAGGATCGATGGGCCAAATGGCCTCTTTCTGCACTGTCGGGATTCTAAATAAAGATTTCTCATCAGTTTTTACTATTGAGAAAAGCATGGATGTTAGGGAACTTGGGAAAATAAATAGTGATGTCTTGAGGAGTGTACATATTACAGAGAAGGAGGCGCTGGAAGTCTTAAAGCGCATCAAGGTAGATAAATCCCCGGGACCTGATGAAGTATATCCCAGGACGTTGTGGGAGGCCAGGGAGGAAATTGCGGTTCCCCAAGCCGAGATATTTGAATCATTGATAGTCACGGTTGAGGTGCCTGAAGATTGGAGAGTGGCAAATGTTGTGCCTTTGTTTAAAAAGGGCTGCAGGGAAAAGCCTGAGAACTACAGGCCGGTGAGCCTCACATCTGTGGTGGGTAAATTGTTGGAAGTTATTTTGAGAGACAGGATCTACAGGCATTTAGAGATGCAAGGACTGATTAGGGACAGTCAGCATGGCTTCGTGAGTGGAAAATCATGTCTCACAAACTTGATTGAGTTTTTTGAAGGGGTAACCAAGAAGGACGATGAGGGCAGTGCAGTTGATGTTGTCTACATGGACTTTAGCAAGGCCTTTGACAAGGTACCGCATGGTAGGTTGCTGCATAAGGTTCAATCTCACAGGATCCAGGGTGAGGTTATCGAAATGGATACAAAATTGGCTTCTTGACAGAAGCCAGAGGGTGGTTGTAGAGAGTTGTTTTTCAAACTGGAGGCCTGTGACCAGCGGTGTGCCTCAGGGATCAGTGCTGGGTCCACTGTTATTTGTCATTTATATTAATGATTTGGATGAGAATATAGGAGGCATGGTTAGTAAGTTTGCAGATGACACTAAGATTGGTGGCATAGTGGACAGTGAAGAAAGTTATCTCCAATTGCAATGGGATCTTGATCAATTGGGCCAGTGGGCTGATGAATGGCAGATGGAGTTTAATTTAGACAAATGCGAGGTGATGCATTTCGGTAGATTGAACCAGGACAGTTAATGGTAGGGTGTTGGGGAGAGTAACAGAATAAAGAGATCTAGGGGTACATGTTCATAGCTCCTTGAAAGTGGAGTCACAGGTGGACAGAGTGGTGAAGAAGGCATTCGGCATGCTTGGTTTCATCGGTCAGAATATTGAATACAGGAGTTGGGACGTCTTGTTGAAGTTGTACAAGACATTGGTGAGGCCACACTTGGAATACTGTGTACAGTTCTGGTCACCCTATTATAGAAAGGATATTATTAAATGAGAAAGAGTGCAGAAAAGATTTACTAGGATGCTACCGGGACTTGATGGATTGAGTTCTAAGGAGAGGCTGGATAGACTGGGACTTTTTTCTCTGGAGCATAGGAGGCTGAGGGGTGATCTTATAGAGGTCTATAAAATAATGAGGGGCACAGATCAGCTAGATAGTTAATATCTTTTCCCAAAGGTAGGGGAGTCTAAAACTAGAGGGCATAGGTTTAAGGTGAGAGGGGAGAGATACAAAAGTGTCCAGAGGGGCAATTTTTTCACACAGAGGGTGGTGAGTGGCTGGAACAAGCTGCCAGAGGTAGAAGTAGAGGCGGGTACAATTTTGTCTTTTAAAAAGCATTTAGATAGTTACATGGGTACGATGGGTTTAGAGGGATATGGGCCAAATGCAGGCAATTGGGATTAGCTTAGGGGTTTTAAAAAAGAAAGGGCGGCATGGACAAGTTGGGCCGAAGGGCCTGTTTCCATGCTCTAAATCTCTATGACTCTATGGCGAGGGGTCAATATTTCCAAGGGGCGAAGGGTTATCCTCCCCCCACAGCCAAGGGCACTGAAACTCAATTAAATGTCTTCCAGCTTGTGGGATCTTGCTGTGCACAGAATGGTCAAGTGTGCTGTCACAGCTTTGCACCGAGCAAGTGGTGCTTCCGGGTTCTTGAGGGTAAAGGTTGTCGTAATAAAGGCAATGTCTTGAGAAACATAGAAACTAGAAGCAGGAGGAGGCCATTCGGCCCTTCGAGCCTGCTCCGCCATTCATTTTGATCATGGCTGATCATCAAATTCAATATCCTGATTCCCCCCTTCCCCCAATATCCCTTGATCCCTTTAGCCCCAAGAGCTATATCTAATTTCTTCTTGAAATCAGATAACGTTTTGGCCTCAACTACTTTCTGTGGCAGTGAATTCCACACATTCACCACCCTCTGGGTGAAGAAATTTCTTCTCACCTCAGTCCGAAAAGGTTTACCCCTTATCCTCAAACTATGACCCCTAGTTCTGGACTCCCCCACCATTGGGAACATTCTTTCTGAATCTACCCTGTCTAATCCTCTTAGAATTTTATAGGTTTCTGTGAGATCCCCTCTCACTCTTCTAAACTCCAGTGAATATAATCCTAGCCGACTTAGTCTCTCCTCATATGCCCGTTCTTGGTGGGCAAGGATAGAACCATAGCCCAGCTATTAGTACCACTCAATGGAGAATATTCTGGATAGAAGAGGAGTGGAAGTAAAGGGAACAAGGATTTGGTAGAATGGCTGATTCAAGCATTTTTTAAGGCTCCTGATTCTAATATTCTCACGCCTTTGGTACTTTTGACTTGTGCTCAGCTCAATGAGGTCCAGTGCAGTAATGAGGGAGCAGTGTGGGCGGCCATAGAGACCTCCCGACGCAACATGATACTGAGCTGCATTGTCTGCCAGTCCAGCCGACTGTGGGGCAGAATAGTCTCCCACTGTCTTAAATCCCATCTCCTCAACCACCACGTCAACAGATATGAAACAAGTGTTCATCTCACTGCTGTTTGTCAGACGTGATTAGCTGCCATATTGGCCAACATGAACAAAATGGCTGCCATTAACTGCCAATAACAAAATGGCTGCCATTGTCTGACAATAACATAGTGGCTGTCACATTGACTGACAATAACAAAATGGCTGCCACATTGGTGGACAATAACAAAAATGGCTGTCATTGACCACCAATAACAAAGTGGCTGCCTCATTGATCAACAATAACAAAATGGCTGCTATATTGACTGACAACAACAAAATGGCTGCCATATTGACTGACAATAATAAAATGGCTGCCTCATTGATCAACAATAACAAAATGGCTGTCATTGACTGAACAACAAAATGGCTGTCATTGACCAACATAACAAAATGGCTGCTATATTGTCTGACAATAACAAAGTGGCTGCCATCTTGACCGACAATAATAAAATGGCTGCCTCATTGATCAACAATAACAACATGGCTATCATTGACTGACAACAACAAAACGGCTGCCACATTGACCGACAATAACAAAATGGCTGCTTCATTGACTGACAACAACAAAATGGCTGCCACTTTGACCGACAATAACAAAATGGCTGCCATATTGACAAACACGAAACAAAAGTCCTCTGCGTAACAAAGGAACTCATGACATGTGAAGCACTGAGGGATGTTGGGAGTAGTGATAAGATATGGAAGGCTCTCTGGTGCGATTGGTCACTTAATTTGTTAAGTGGTACATAATGTTTTTTCCTCTGGCCCGCTAGGCGGTGTTGACACCCAGGCCGTTGGCAGCGTCTATGATATCTCCAACGCTGATCGCCTGGGCTTCTCCGAGGTGGAGCAGGTCCAGATGGTGGTGGATGGTGTGAAGTTGATGATTGAGATGGAGAAGCGCTTGGAGAAGGGGAAGAGCATCGACGACCTGATGCCAGCCCAGAAGTAAACGCAAAGGAGTGGCAGCGGGAGGAAGTAAGAATTCTGAGCAGCCTTGGGACATCACAGGTCATGAACTTTGAACTTTGGCGAGAGCTTCTTACTCTTATACTGCCTGGCCACCGGCTTGTGTCTCTATAAATAAGGATAACATTGTCGGAGGAATGGAAGAATGGCTCCATCATGTGGAAGAGTTACTATACACCTCTTAACATTAACGACACATCAATAAAATACGGCCCCAAATCCTCAGTCTCTTGTCTTGTGTCCATAGGGCGGGCTAATGCAGACACGGGTACATTCCATCCCGATCATTTTAACCCACAATATTCCGGAATTTTCAACGCGTGTTGACCACCGTGGTTAATTGAGATGATTCGAATGACCTTGACTTACCTTTGACCCCACCCGAAAGACGGAGATCTCAGTATAACTGGTGCCACTTACTACCTCCCTTTGGATTTTCATCAAATCCCTACAGTGCAGTCGGAGACTATTCAGCCCTTCTCTACTGACTCTCCGACAGAGCATCCCACGCAGGCCCACTCCCCGCCCTATCCCCATAACCCCACTCCCTAACCTGCACATCTTTGGACACTGAGGGGCAATTTAGTATGGCCAATCCACCTAACCTGCACATCTTTGGACACTAAGGGGCAATTTAGCATGGCCAATCCACCTAACCTGCACATCTTTGGACACTAAGGGTTAATTTAGCATGGCCAATCCATCTAACCTACACGTCTTTGGACACTAAGGGACAATTTAGCATGGTCAATCCACCTAACCCACACGTCTTTGGACACTAAGGGGCAATTTAGCACGGCCAATCCACCTAACCTGCACATCTTTGGACACTAAGGGTCAATTTAGCATGGCCAATCCATCTAACCTACACGTCTTTGGACACTAAGGGACAATTTAGCACGGCCAATCCACCTAACCTGCACATCTTTGGACTGTGGGAGGAAACCGGAGCACCCGGAGGAAATCCACGCAGACACGGGGAGAACGTGCAAACTCCGCACAGACAGTGACCCGCAGCCGGAATCGAACCCGGGTCCCTGGCGCTGTGAGGCAGCAGTGCTAACCACTGTGCCACCATGCTGTATCTAAGCCATACAACACCTTTTGCCTCCTCTAAAACCTCTGGCAGCCTTTGGGATTCATTCTGTTCCCGCCCCCTCCCGCACAGAGACCCAACTGGGCGACCCTTAATTGACCACCTAGCGTGACATCAACGCAATCCCGGGCGAGAACAGGTTTCACATGCATTCCCGCTTGTGCCAACCTCAGATCCACCCCGGGGTAAAATCCAATCCCAGATTTCAGCAACGGGGAAGGGATTTTCAAACTCTTACATGGGATGTGGGCATCGCTGGCATTTCTTGCCCATCCATAAATTGCCCCTTCATCTGAGTGGATTATTCGGCCATTACAGAGGGCAGTTAAGTGGGTCTAAAGTCTTTTTTTATTCATTCGTGTGACATGGGCGTTTATTGCCCATCCCTAGTTGCCCAAGGGCAGCTGAGAGTCAACCACACTGCTCTGGGTTTGGAGTCATATGTCGGCCAGACCGGGTAAGGACGGCAGATTTCCTTCCCTAAAGGACATTAGTGAACCAGATGTGTTTTTCAGACAATCGACAATGGTTTCACGGTCATTGGTAGATTCTTAATTCCAGATATTTTTATTGAATTCAAATTCCACCATCTGCCGTGGCGGGATTCGAACCCGGGTCCCCCAGAACAACGGACAACGGGAGGGTCTGTTGACCTTGGGTGGGATTTTATGGTTTCGGGACGAGTGAGGCAGTCAAACCCCGCTGATTGATGCCTATCTCTTGAGTTTAATTATTTATCTCTTACGGTTGGACGGGTTATAAAATGTACTAAAGAAGCAAATGGAAATTGTTTTGTGTGATATCTCTCAGCTACACCGTGCCTGGAATGGGGCAAATTCTTAGTGACTAGACTCAGGCACAGTGGCATTTAGAAACCACATCCCCAGGAGATTTGCCTGGGTTCTGGATTGTAAGCCCAGTGAATCACCTCTAGGCTACTCTCTCCCTCGTGGGCCTGATGTCAAATGGTGGCTGGATCTTCAATGGGTGAGAGAGACTGAAGTCAAGGCAAAGACCAAGCCTATGCACAAATGCTTTATGCACGATACAGAAAAACATACTCTGCCCGTGAATATCTATCTAAACATCGAACACCACTCATCGTCCAAGGATGTTAAAAGCTCTCAATGGCCAAACAATGTTCGTGCATCCTTTTTTCCAACAGCTAAGGTTATTGTAAATGATTGTTGATCGAGAGAGTGTCTGGTACACGTTCGCAAATTAGAAATGCAATTAATTCCAACAGGGCAGCACGCTGGCACAGTGGTTGGCACTGCTGCCTCACAGCACCAGAGACCCGGGTTTGATTCCAGGCTTGGGTCACTGCCTCAGAGTCAGTCATAGAGGTTTACTGCATGGAAACAGGCCCTTCGCCCAACTTGTCCATGCCGCCTTTTTTTCTTTAACCACTAAGCTAGTCCCAATTGCCCACATTTGGCCCATATCCCTCTATACCCAACTTACCCATGTAACTGTCTAAACGCTTTTTAAAAGACAAAATTATACCCACCTCTACTACTACCTCTGGCAGCTTGTTCCAGACACTCACCACCGTGTGTGTGAAAAAATTGCCCCTCTGGACACTTTTGTATCTCTCCCCTCTCACCTTAAACCTATGCCCTCTAGTTTTAGACTCTCCTACCTTCGGGAAAAGATATTGACTATCGAGCTGATCTGTGCCCCTCATTATTTTAGAGAGATCTATACGATCACCCCTCAGTCTCCTACGCTCCAGAGAAAAAAGTCCCAGTCTATCCAGCCTCTCTTTCTAACTCAAACCATCAAGTCCCGGTAGCATCTTGGTAAATCTTTTCTGCACTCTTTCTAGTTTAATAATATGCATGTATGGAGTTTGCACATCCTCCCTGTGTCTGCGTGTGTTTCCCTCCGGATGCTCCGGTTTCCTCCCACAGTCTGAAAGACGTGCTGGTTAGGTGGATTGGCCATGCGAAATTCTCCCTCAGTGTAACCCGAACAGGCTCCCGAGTGTGGGACTGGGGGAATTTCACAGTAACTTCATTGCAGTGTGAATGTAAGCCTACTTGTGACACTAATAAAATTTTAACAAACTTTTCTAAGCTAAACTCGCGGCTGCAAACTCGCTATCACGGAGAAAGGGCTGCTGCTCCAAGGGTGGAGGGGAGGGGGGGGGGGGGTCCCTTCATCCAACCCTAAATGAGAAAAATGTAACAAATGCCCACCCGCTTTGCCCAGGTGAGGAGCTCAAAATGGGCAGAGTAAGATCCCTGTCGATTGAGGCATAGATTGACCCTTTAATTAGTGATATTCCACCCTGGGGGATCCAACACTCTGGAATAAGAAAAAGGCAAAAATACGCAAACTCCAGGAACATTGGGGCAAGAGAAGTAGGCCATTCGGCCCCTCAGGCCTGCTCCGCCATTTAATAAGATTGTGCCTGATCTGTATCCTGCCTGCCCCAGATAACCTTTCGCCCCCTCCCTCCCAACTCCCCCACGTTTCTCAAGAATCTACCCACCTCCGCCTTTTTTGAGGGAGAGACTTCCAGAGACCCATGAAGCGCATGAGATAAAAATATTTCTCCTTTACCGGGATAAGGCAGGACAATTGAGTTGTGGATTAACACATCAGAGCAGTCAAGATCTCATTGAATGCTGGAGGTTACCTGATGGGCTGAATGGCCTACTTCTGCTCTGATGTCTTGTAGAGTCATAGAGGTTGAGAGTCATAGTAGTTTACAGCATGGAAACAGGCCCTTCAGCCCAACTTGTCCATGCTGCCCAGGTTTGACCATTAAACTCGTCCCAAATGCCCACGTTTGGCCCATATCCCTCTATACCAATCTTATCCATGTAACCTACTAAATGCTTTTTAAAAGGCAAAATTGTATCCGCCTCTACTACTACCTCTGGCAGCTCGTTCCAGACACTCACCACCCTCTGTGTGAAAACATTGCCCCTCTGGACCCTTTTGTATCTCTCCCCTCTTACGATCTCTTGTTCAAATGGGTCACCCCTTTATTTTTATGCCTTGACGACCACCCTTTTGTTCCAGATTCCTCCACAGGGGGAAGCTCTCTCCACATCCACCATGTCAAGGCCCCTCAGAATCACAAAATGTAAAGTTCTCTTTTTCTCTCTCCAGATGCTGCCAAAGCTGCTGAGATTTTCTGACTTTTTCTGTTCCACTTCCCCTCGGGTCATTGTTGGGATCATAGAATCCCTACAGTGCAGAAGAGGCCATTCTCTGACAGAGCCTTACCCAGGCACTCTCCCCCACAACCCTACACATTTAGCATTACTAATCCACTTAACCTACACATTTTTGGACGCTAAGGGACAATTAAGCATGGCCAATCCACCTAACCTGCACATCTTTGGACACTAAGGCACCTAACCTCCACATTTTTGGACACTATGGGGCAACTTATCGTGACTAATGTACCTAACCCACACATGGTATGGCTCCTGCTCTGCCCAAGACCGCAAGGAACTTCAAAAGGTCATGAATGGAGCCCAATCCATCACCCAAACCAGCCTCCCATCCATTGACTCTATGTACACTTCCCGCTACCTCGGCAAAGCAGCCAGCATAATCAAGGACCCCACGCACCCCGGACATTCTCTCTTCCACCTTCTTCCGTCGGGAAAAAGATACAAAAGTCTGAGGTCACATACCAACCGACTCAAGAACAGCTTCTTCCCTGCTGCTGTCAGACTTTTGAATGGACCTACCTCGCATTAAGTTGATCTTTCTCTGCACCCTAGCTATGACCGTAACACTACATTCTGCACTCTCTCGTTTCCTTCTCTATGAACGGTATGGTTTGTCTGTAGAACGCGCAAGAAACAATACTTTTCGCTGTATGTTAATACACGTGACAATAATAAATCAAATCAAAAGTTTGGAGAGTGGGAGGAAACCGGAGCACCCGGAGGAAACCCACGCAGACACGGGAAGAACGTGCAGACTCCACACAGTCACCCGAGGCTGGAATTGAACCCGGGACCCTGGCGCTGTGAGGCAGCAGTGCCAACCATTGTGCCGCCGTGGGGATGGAGTCCCTGTTGGGTCGGGGAAGGATTCCAGACCGGCAAATGCCTTCCCCGGCCGCAATCCGAATTGAACATACACACACGTACGCGGAGTTAACTTCAAGGATTTTGTTTTTAATATATACATACAACTCAATTTAATTCCTAGATGCTCAGAGATCTAATAACTTAACACTTCTTTAAAAACTCTGGGAAGTCAGCCAGTGTTTTCTACAGCGTAATACAGTTACAAGCAGGGTTTATTCTTTTATACAGGAATTATTATACAGTTCAGTATTCTCTCCAGAGGTGGACTCGCGTCAACGGATGACCCAGGGTCAGAGGGAGAAGGGATGGACCCTGCGATGCCCACGTCTTGTTGCGCGGAGGGTGGGGTGGGGGGTGGGGGGGTGCCCCCGCCGCCGTGACGTCCTCAGGCCGACGGGGGCGGGTAAGAAAAATATAAAGCAAAATACACGCCCAACATGGGGTTGCCAACCCTCCAGGATTTGCCCCTGGAGTCTCCAGGCACTGAAGGAGTGCAAAGGGAGGGGGGGATTTTGGGGGGGAAGGGGGCTGCTTTCTTTCGCTCGCTCTCTCTGTTCATTAATCGCCAGGGCCCTGGGGAGACTGTTCTGTCTGGAGACAATACACATCTCTTTAACCTGTGTTGAATGCTCCCTCCACCCACATTATCTGTACCTTTAAGACCTGGCTGGCTGTAGAGATTTGCATTCTAATCAGTATTCTGTAACTTGATTTCTGTGTCTCTGTGCACTGTTGGAGAACAGATTTCCACTCCATCTGACGAAGGAGCTGTGCTCCGAAAGCTTATGGTATTTGCTACCAAATAAACCTGTTGGACTTTAACCTGGTGTTGTGAGACTTCTTTCTGAGACGGGGAAAGGCAGAGGGCTGTTCGACCGGGTGGGGCAGCAGCTTGGGCGCCGGACGGGACCTCTGGGGACACAAGCCCCGACTAGAGTTGGCAACGCATGTCTGAGATGGCCACCCTCAACATTGCTGCGTCGCCATTGGACAACCAGGCACAACCAATCAGCTTCTTGCTTCTGTTGGGGGGGGGGCAACGCCAGCTATGAACTGAGCCTCGCGGGGGTTGTGGGGGGGGGGGGACGCGATTTCTGATAGAGTGGAGAAACCTGACTGTGGGGGGTGGGGATACCCTACAATTGTGGGGGGAGGATAGCTGAACCCCTCCCCACCCCCAGCGAGTTGGCTAACGCCAGTTGATTTAAGTGGAAGCTCCGGCAGGGCCAAGGGAGCGGGAGATTAAACCCAGAACCCCTAATTACCATCCTGATGGCCACTGTCCACACAGGCGAGGGTCCAGCTGAGATCGGATGTGATGCCTGTCATGGTTCAATAGTCAATTGGCACTCTCCGTTCAGAGGAATTGGGAAGGGGCAAGTGTAAGGGAAGGGGGGGAGGGGGAAAGGTGGGGGGGGGGGGGGGGGTGGCGGGGGAGAGGAGAAATTTTCCTGGTTCGTCAGATTGGTTCTTAGAAAGGGGCGGCCACTGCCAAAGCTCTCCCGGAGGTCGCGGCCCCCCCGAAGGTCACGTGGGAGTGCATTGGAGACAGTGATGCAGACGAACCGTCTGACCAGACAAGGAAAGTTACACTGTTGGCAGCATTGGGGCGGGGGGGGGGGGGGGGGGGGGGATTGATCAGAATTCACTTCCAGTTTTCGATCAATACGCGGTTCCCGATCCTGGTTGGAGTTGTTGTCCCAAGGGATCGTGGAGATCCTGGCATAACTTCTTGGCCTGGGAACAAGCTACTATACAATCTGCACTGTACCTCCCCGAGGTTAGCACTGACCCCACTGGTGAACACTGAACAGTGGGTCAGTCACTGTCAAAGAGGGAGTACAGCTGAGTGAACAACACTCTCCAAGTCTCTCAGCTGCCCACCGGAGCTTCCCCTGGCACCTTACGCATCGTTTAGTGCCAGCTTACATCAGGGCCCAGAAGCCATTCAGGCATTTTTTCTCATCACTATGATCCCTCGACACTGTCCCCATCAAACACTCCGGGGACAGGTACAGCACGGGGTTAGATACAGAGTAAAGCTCCCTCTACACTGTCCCCCATTAAACGCTCCCAGGACAGGTACAGCACGGGGTTAGATACAGAGTAAAGCTCCCTCTACACTGTCCCCCATTAAACGCTCCCAGGACAGGTACAGCACGGGGTTAGATACAGAGTAAAGCTCCCTCTACACTGTCCCTCATTAAACACTCCCAGGACTGGTACAGCACAGGGTTAGATACAGAGTAAAGCTCCCTCTACACTGTCCCCATCAAACACTCCCAGGACAGGTACAGCACGGGGTTAGATACAGAGTAAAGCTCCCTCTACATTGTCCCCCATTAAACACTCCCAGGACAGGTACAGCATGGGGTTAGATACAGAGTAAAGCTCCCTCTACACTGTCCCCATCAAACACTCCCAGGACAGGTACAGCACGGGGTTAGATACAGAGTAAAGCTCCCTCTACACTGTCCCCATCAAACACTCCCAGGACAGGTACAGCACGGGGTTAGATACAGAGTAAAGCTCACTCTACACTGTCCCCATCAAACACTCCCAGGACAGGTACAGCACGGGGTTAGATACAGAGTAAAGCTCCCTCTACACTGTCTCCATCAAACACTCCCAGGACAGGTACAGCACGGGGTTAGATACAGAGTAAGCTCCCTCTACACTGTCCCTCATTAAACACTCCCAGGACAGGTACAGCACGGGGTTAGATACAGAGTAAGCTCCCTCTACACTGTCCCCATCAAACACTCCCGGGACAGGTACAGCACGGGGTTAGATACAGAGTAAAGCTCCCTCTACACTGTCCCCATCAAACACTCCCAGGAATGGGACAGCACGGGGTTAGATACAGAGTAAAGCTCCCTCTACACTGTCCCCATCAAACACTCCCAGGACAGGTACAGCACGGGGTTAGATACAGAGTAAAGCTCCCTCTACACTGTCCCCATCAAACACTCCCAGGACAGGTACAGCACGGGGTTAGATACAGAGTAAAGCTCCCTCTACATTGTCCCCCATTAAACACTCCCAGGACAGGTACAGCATGGGGTTAGATACAGAGTAAAGCTCCCTCTACACTGTCCCCATCAAACACTCCCAGGACAGGTACAGCACGGGGTTAGATACAGAGTAAAGCTCCCTCTACACTGTCCCCATCAAACACTCCCAGGACAGGTACAGCACGGGGTTAGATACAGAGTAAAGCTCACTCTACACTGTCCCCATCAAACACTCCCAGGACAGGTACAGCACGGGGTTAGATACAGAGTAAAGCTCCCTCTACACTGTCCCCATCAAACACTCCCAGGACAGGTACAGCACGGGGTTAGATACAGAGTAAAGCTCCCTCTACACTGTCCCCCATCAAACACTCCCAGGACAGGTACAGCATGGGGTTAGATACAGAGTAAAGCTCCCTCTACACTGTCCCCATCAAACACTCCCAGGACAGGTACAGCACGGGGTTAGATACAGAGTAAAGCTCCCTCTACACTGTCCCCATCAAACACTCCCAGGACAGGTACAGCCCGGGGTTAGAAACAGAGTAAAGCTCCCTCTGTGCTGTTTTACCGCTCTGATATCTGCCCCGATTTCCCTCTCCTCCTCGGGACTGGTTCGGGCTCCACCGTGTTGCCCGCCCCTCTGTTTCCACACGTCTGCCCATTCAAGTGCCTGTCTGGATTGTGAGTGAGAGGTTGCTGTTTGACCACAGGGGGCATCACAGGCCATGCCAACCCTCACTCAGAAAACACAGGCTCCCTCCCTACCCACGTTGACCGGAGGGGATGAAGGCTGGTAGTTTGGGTGCGTGTTGGAACGATGTCTCAATGTTACCTGTTTGGATCTGGAGAGAGTTCGAGATGACTAACGCGGTACAGAGTGCGCTTGGTGTGCTGTTGGCGGTCGCACGATTACTCGGGTCTGACCCAACGCTGCCGCAGGGAATGTCCAAACACCGGTGGATTGATGGAACCTGGAGTTCTGGTGACCCTGAACAGCCACTGAGAACTCGGAGGGTTTGGTGAGCTTGCTGGTCGCCATTTTGGATCTTGGAACCCCATTGGCCACCTCATCGATCTCCCATCCACGCAATCGACAGATGTAGGGTCTTCCCAAAAACAGGAAGAAGCTGACAACACGGATGCTCCCAACATCCACAATGATTCCTCCAGAATTTTCATCCAGTGTTTTTTTAGGAATTCTGTCATGACGAAGGGGGAGAACAGCAAGTGGGAGACCCCAACACTCCAGCCTCAATAACCCAGAGGAAGATTGAGATTATCATTGTCCCTGGCAGAACAGTCAGAAGCTAAGTCATCACTTATTTCCTTTAGAGAGAGAGAGAGAGTTGGGGGGGGGGGGGGGGGGGGCGGTGGAGAGAGAGAGGAGAGAGAAAGAGAGAAAGAGAGCGAGGAGGGGAGAGAGAGGAAGGGAGAGAGGGAGAGAGAGGAGGGAGAGAGAGAGAGAGAAGGGTAGGGGAGAGAGAGAAGGGGAGGGGAGAGAGAGAAGGGGAGGGGAGAAAGAGAAGGGGAGGGGAGAGAGAGAAGGGGAGGGGAGAGAGAGAAGGAGAGGGGAGAGAGAGAAGGAGAGGGGAGAGAGAGAAGGAGAGGGGAGAGAGAGAAGGAGAGGGGAGAGAGAGAAGGAGAGGGGGGAGAGAGAAGGAGAGGGGAGAGAGAGAGAGGGGGAGAGAAAGAGGGGGGGAGAGAGGAGGAGAAAGAGAGAGGGGAAGAGAGAGAGGGGAAGGGAGAGAGAGGGCGGAGGGGAGAGAGAGAGAGAAAGGAGGGGGGAGAGAGAGAGGGAGGGGAGAGAAAGAGAGAGAGGGAGGGGGAGGAGAGAGAGAGAGGGAGGGGGAGGAGAGAGAGAGAGGGAGGGGGAGGAGAGAGGGAGGGGGAGGGGGAGGAGAGAGGGAGGGGGAGGGGGAGGAGAGAGGGAGGGGGAGGGGGAGGAGAGGGGGAGGGGGAGGAGAGAGGGAGGGGGAGGAGAGAGGGAGGGGGAGGGGAGAGAGAGGGGGAGGGGAGAGAGAGGGGGGAGGGGAGAGAGAGGGGGAGGGGAGAGAGAGGGGGGAGGAGAGAGAGAGGGGGGAGGGGAGAGAGAGGGGGGAGGGGAGAGAGAGGGGGGAGGGGAGAGAGAGAGGGGGAGGGGAGAGAGAGGGGGGAGGGGAGAGAGAGGGGGGAGGGGAGAGAGAGGGGGGAGGGGAGAGAGAGGGGGAGGGGGAGAGAGAGGGGGAGGGGAGAGAGAGGGGGAGGGGAGAGAGAGGGGGAGGGGAGAGAGAGGGGGAGGGGAGAGAGAGGGGGAGGGGAGAGAGAGGGGGAGGGGAGAGAGAGGGGGGAGGGGAGAGAGAGGGGGGAGGGGAGAGAGAGGGGGGAGGGGAGAGAGAGGGGGAGGGGAGAGAGAGGGGGGAGGGGAGAGAGAGGGGGGATGGGAGAGAGAGGGGGGAGGGGAGAGAGAGGGGGGAGGGGAGAGAGAGGGGGGAGGGGAGAGAGAGAGGGGAGGGGAGAGAGAGAGGGGAGGGGAGAGAGAGAGGGGAGGGGAGAGAGAGGGGGGAGGGGAGAGAGAGGAGGGAGGGGAGAGAGAGGGGGGAGGGGAGAGAGAGGGGGGAGGGGAGAGAGAGGGGGGAGGGGAGAGAGAGGGGGGAGGGGAGAGAGTGGGGGAGGGGAGAGAGGGGGGAGGGGAGAGAGAGGGGGGAGGGGAGAGAGAGGGGGAGGGGAGAGAGGGGGAGGGGAGAGAGAGGGGGAGGGGGGAGGGGAGAGAGAGGGGGAGGGGAGAGAGAGGGGGGAGGGGAGAGAGAGGGGGGAGGGGAGAGAGAGGGGGAGGGGAGAGAGAGGGGGAGGGAGAGAGAGGGGGAGGGGAGAGAGAGGGGGAGGGGAGAGGGGAGAGAGAGGGGGAGGGAGAGAGAGGGGGAGGGGAGAGAGTGGGGGAGGGAAGAGAGAGGGGGGAGGGGAGGAGAGAGGGGGAGGGGAGAGAGAGGGGGGAGGGGAGAGAGAGGGGGAGGGGAGAGAGAGGGGGAGGGGAGAGAGAGGGGGAGGGGAGAGAGAGGGGGAGGGGGGAGGGGAGAGAGAGGGGGGAGGGGAGAGAGAGGGGGAGGGGAGAGAGGGGGGAGGGGAGAGAGAGGGGGAGGGGAGAGAGAGGGGGAGGGGAGAGAGAGGGGGAGGGGAGAGAGAGGGGGAGGGGAGAGAGAGGGGGGAGGGGAGAGAGAGGGGGGAGGGGAGAGAGAGGGGGGAGGGGAGAGAGAGGGGGGAGGGGAGAGAGAGGGGGAGGGGAGAGAGAGGGGGAGGGGAGAGAGAGGGGGAGGGGAGAGAGAGGGGGAGGGGAGAGGGGAGAGAGAGGGGGGAGGGGAGAGAGAGGGGGAGGGGGAGAGAGAGGGGGAGGGGAGAGAGGGGGAGGGGAGAGAGAGAGGGGAGGGGAGAGAGAGGGGGAGGGGAGAGAGAGGGGAGGGGAGAGAGAGGGGAGGGGAGAGAGAGGGGGAGGGGAGAGAGAGGGGGGAGGGGAGAGAGAGGGGGGAGGGGAGAGAGAGGGGGGAGGGGAGAGAGAGGGGGGAGGGGGAGAGAGAGGGGGGAGGGGAGAGAGAGGGGGGAGGGGAGAGAGAGGGGGGAGGGGAGAGAGAGGGGGGAGGGGAGAGAGAGGGGGGAGGGGGAGGGGGAGAGAGAGGGGGGAGGGGGAGGGGAGAGAGAGGGGGGAGGGAGAGAGAGGGGGGAGGGGAGAGAGAGGGGGGAGGGGAGAGAGGGGGGGGAGGGGGAGGGGAGAGAGAGGGGGGAGGGGGAGGGGAGAGAGAGGGGGGAGGGGAGAGGGGAGGGGAGAGAGAGAGGGAGGGGAGAGAGAGAGGGGAGGGGAGAGAGAGAGAGAGGGGAGGAGAGAGAGAGGGGAAGGGGGAGAGAGAGAGGGGAGGGGAGAGAGAGAGAGAGAGAGGGGGGGGAGAGAGAGAGAGAGAGGGGGTGGGGGGGAGAGAGAGGGGAGAGGGTGGGGGGGGTGGGTGGGGGGTGGAGAGAGAGGGGGGGAGAGACAGAGAAGAGGAGAGGAGGGGGAGGAGTTGCCCCCAGTGTGGCTTTTAGTCCACTGAATTGAAAAGATTAATGAATCAAATATAAAATCAAAAGGACATGAGGCAGCCTGAACATCTAGGCCCCAGATCAGAGTCATAGAATCATAGAATCCCTACAGTACAGAAAGGAGCCATTCGGCCCATCGTGCCTGCACTGACAAGAATCCCACCCAGGCCCTATCCCCCTAACCCCACATATTTACCCTGCTAATCCCCTGATACACTAAGGGGCAATTTAGCATGGCCAATCTACCTGACCTGCACAGCTTTGGACACTAAGGGGCAATTTAGCACGGCCAATGCACCCAACCAGCTCGTCTTTCGGAGTCTTTCGGACTGTGGGAGGAAACTGGAGCACCCGGAGGAAACCCACGCAGACACGGGGAGAACGTGCAGACTCCGCACAGACAGTGAACCCAAGGCCGGAATCGAACCCGGGTCCCTGGCGCTGTGAGGCAGCAGTGCTAACCCACTGGGCCACCTGTCTCAGTCGGATTCTATTGTGTGTAAGATGCTTGGCTTTCCGATTACAGGGCTTTACCCATTCTCCTTATCTCGCTTTCTCTCGCGTATCTTCACACCCATTCTGTTTTTTACCCTGATGGGGGCAGGATTTCCGAGCGGATTATCAGCCGTGTTGGTCGCTCTCTCTGTGGCCGATAAGTCCTGGTGTTGGACTCGAACCCAGAGCTTGTGGCCCAGAGGTAGTGGCGCTACCCACTGCGCCACGAGACCTCCCATTATGAGGGGGAACGAGACAGGAAGGTGATTCTTCAGACAGTGACGAAGGGGAATTATCTCCTGGTCAATTCTCACTCTCAGCTAAGGCGCAGGGCGAGAACTTGTCTGGACGCCTCCAACACCAAACTTTCTCAATCTTGGTATATAGATCACCAGCACAATGGGAAACCCACACTCATCCCTCCCAGCGAGATTCCCTTAACTTCTCTCAAAGGAAGCACCAGCTCTGTCCCAAAATCCTGGACCCAGCAAAAAATTCACCTGAATCCCCAGATTCCTTTTATTTCAAAAGGGAAGACACAGAGAGAGAGAGAGGGAGGCAGAGAGAGAGGGAGGGAGGCAGAGAGAGAGGGAGGGTGGCAGAGAGAGAGAGGGAGGCAGAGAGAGAGAGGGAGGCAGAGAGAGAGAGAGGCAGAGAGAGAGAGAGAGGGAGGCAGAGAGAGAGAGAGAGGGAGGCAGAGAGAGAGAGGAGAGCAGAGAGAGAGAGGGAGGCAGAGAGAGAGAGAGGGAGGCAGAGAGAGAGAGAGGGAGGCAGAGAGAGAGAGAGGGAGGCAGAGAGAGAGAGAGGGAGGCAGAGTGAGAGAGGGAGAAAGACAGAGAGAGATAGAGGGAAGCAGAGAGAGAGAGGGAAGCAGAGAGAGAGAGGGAAGCAGAGAGAGAGAGAAAGAGAGAGGGAGGGAGGGAGGTGGGGAGGCGCAGAGGCAGGGAGGGCGGGGGGGACAGAGGCAGGGTGGGCGGGGGGACAGAGAAAGGGTGGGCGGGGGGGACAGAGAAAGGGTGGGCGGGGGGGACAGAGAAAGGGTGGGCGGGGGGGACAGAGAAAGGGTGGGCGGGGGGGACAGAGAAAGGGTGGGCGGGGGGGGGACAGAGAAAGGGTGGGCGGGGGGGGGACAGAGAAAGGGTGGGCGGGGGGGGACAGAGAAAGGGTGGGCGGGGGAGACAGAGAAAGGGTGGGCGGGGGGAGACAGAGAAAGGGTGGGCGGGGGGGACAGAGAAAGGGTGGGCGGGGGGGACAGAGAAAGGGTGGGCGGGGGGGGACAGAGAAAGGGTGGGCGGGGGGGGACAGAGAAAGGGTGGGCGGGGGGGACAGAGAAAGGGTGGGCGGGGGGGGGACAGAGAAAGGGTGGGCGGGGGGGGGACAGAGAAAGGGTGGGCGGGGGGGGACAGAGAAAGGGTGGGCGGGGGGGGACAGAGAAAGGGTGGGCGGGGGGGGACAGAGAAAGGGTGGGCGGGGGGGGACAGAGAAAGGGTGGGCGGGGGGGGGACAGAAAAAGGGTGGGCGGGGGGGGACAGAGAAAGGGTGGGCGGGGGGGGACAGAGAAAGGGTGGGCGGGGGGGACAGAGAAAGGGTGGGCGGGGGGGGGACAGAGAAAGGGTGGGCGGGGGGGACAGAGAAAGGGTGGGCGGGGGGGACAGAGAAAGGGTGGGCGGGGGGGGACAGAGAAAGGGTGGGCGGGGGGGGACAGAGAAAGGGTGGGCGGGGGGGACAGAGAAAGGGTGGGCGGGGGGGGGGACAGAGAAAGGGTGGGCGGGGGGGGACAGAGAAAGGGTGGGCGGGGGGGACAGAGAAAGGGTGGGCGGGGGGGGGACAGAGAAAGGGTGGGCGGGGAGGGGACAGAGAAAGGGTGGGCGGGGGGGGGACAGAGAAAGGGTGGGCGGGGGGGGGCAGAGAAAGGGTGGGCGGGGGGGGACAGAGAAAGGGTGGGCGGGAGGGGACAGAGAAAGGGTGGGCGGGGGGGGACAGAGAAAGGGTGGGCGGGGGGGGACAGAGAAAGGGTGGGCGGGGGGGGACAGAGAAAGGGTGGGCGGGGGGGGACAGAGAAAGGGTGGGCGAGGGGGGACAGAGAAAGGGTGGGCGAGGGGGGAGAAAGGGTGGGCGAGGGGGGACAGAGAAAGGGTGGGCGGGGGGGCAGAGAGAGAGAGAGATGGAGAGGGGCAACAAGGGAGAAAGAGAAAGACAGGTAACGAGGGAGACAGGTGACACAAGAGAGAGAGAGAGAGAGAGACAGGCGGAGAGAGACTGGTGATGAAAGTGCGTGAGAGAGAAAGAGTGGCAATGAAAGAGAGGAGAGAGATGGAAAGACAGTGGAGTGAGTGGCAAGAGAAAAGAGATAGAGAGCATGAGATAGTAAAAAAAGAGAGGCAGTGAGGGAGAGAGCCAGAGAGTGGAGTGTGAGCAAAGACCAAGGAGGCAGAATGTTCTGGATGAGAACCTAGAGCGATATAAACACAGCTAATGGAGATGAGACAACCGGATCTGAACTCATTCCGTTCCCTCACACCGCCCGGTTCGACAATTCCCCACTCCAGCCCAATGGCTCGGCTCGTCTGAGAGCTCCCCACTGGCTGGTCAAGGTAATCATGTGACCCTGACGGTGGCAGCCAATGGGGCACTCGGACCGTAACTTTACCCAACCCGCTCTGTGCCAAAGGCCAATCTGTCTCCAGCTGGTCCCCAGAGTGGCTGTGGTAGCAGGAGTGGAGGGGCAGAGTGGCTTGGGTCTCAGACTTCACTCGCTGGGGTTGGGGGGGGGGGTGCTCAAGCCTCTTCTCTGCCCTGACTGTGGGTGCACTGCAGGAATCGCACCCGAGAGAGGAGGGGCGGGGGGGGGGGGCGGGGGGCAACTGGCTACCACCCTTGTCCCCAACATCTCCGCACATTCCTTTTTTCCCCGCACCCTCTCTCAACAACCCCCAACCCCCCCACGACCTCCCCTACTCCTCTCCCACCCCCCCGGACACCTCTCCCCCTGCCCATACATCCCCCCATGCCTGACACCCCCCCCACTGTCACAGACCCCCTCCTTATCTGACACCCCTCCCACTACCCACACATCCCCCTACACCCTTCCCCCTGCCAACACCCCCAACGTCCTGCACCCTTCCCCCTGCCAACACATACCACCCTCATACCCTACACCCCTCCCCCTGCCCCCCACCCCCGACTTTCCCCACCCCTCTCCCCCGCCCCGCCTGTCCACACTCTCAACTCCCGGAGGTGGGAGGGCAGAAATCGGGAACTAAAAAAACCCAATCGGCCAAAGAGCTGATGGAATGAAACCCGTCTCCCCCACCAGGAAGAGGGGGTTGGGGGGAGGGGGGAAACTGAGTGACCAATGAGGCCCATAAATTGGTGGTGGGGAGGGGGGGGCCCAAAGCAGACAATGAGGCAACAATCCTGTCTTTGGGAAGCGTGGCTTGGGACATGGAGTGCAGTGAATGTGGGATGGCTTCCTCTGTCTGGAGGGGTTAACTTGGGTTGGGGTGACTTGGATTGGGTTGGGTTGACTTGGATTGGGTTGGGTTGACTTGGATTGGGTTGGGTTGACTTGGATTGGGTTGGGTTGACTTGGATTGGGTTGGGTTGACTTGGATTGGGTTGGGTTGACTTGGATTGGGTTGGGTTGACTTGGATTGGGTTGGGTTGACTTGGATTGGGTTGGGTGGACTTGGATTGGGTTGGGTTGACTTGGATTGGGTTGGGTTGGGTTGACTTGGATTGGGTTGGGTTGGGTTGACTTGGATTGGGTTGGGTTGGGTTGACTTGGATTGGGTTGGGTTGGGTTGACTTGGATTGGGTTGGGTTGACTTGGATTGGGTTGGGTTGACTTGGATTGGGTTGGGTTGGGTTGACTTGGATTGGGTTGGGTTGGGTTGACTTGGATTGGGTTGGGTTGGGTTGACTTGGATTGGGTTGGGTTGGGTTGACTTGGATTGGGTTGGGTTGGGTTGACTTGGATTGGGTTGGGTTGACTTGGATTGGGTTGGGTTGGGTTGACTTGGATTGGGTTGGGTTGGGTTGACTTGGATTGGGTTGGGTTGGGTTGACTTGGATTGGGTTGACTTGGATTGGGTTGGGTTGACTTGGATTGGGTTGGGTTGACTTGGATTGGGTTGGGTTGGGTTGACTTGGATTGGGTTGGGTTGGGTTGACTTGGATTGGGTTGGGTTGACTTGGATTGGGTTGGGTTGGGTTGACTTGGATTGGGTTGGGTTGACTTGGATTGGGTTGGGTTGACTTGGATTGGGTTGACTTGGATTGGGTTGGGTTGGGTTGACTTGGATTGGGTTGGGTTGACTTGGATTGGGTTGGGTTGACTTGGATTGGGTTGGGTTGGGTTGACTTGGGTTGGGTTGGGTTGACTTGGATTGGGTTGGGTTGACTTGGATTGGGTTGGGTTGACTTGGATTGGGTTGGGTTGACTTGGATTGGGTTGGGTTGACTTGGATTGGGTTGGGTTGACTTGGATTGGGTTGGGTTGACTTGGATTGGGTTGGGTTGACTTGGATTGGGTTGGGTTGACTTGGATTGGGTTGGGTTGACTTGGATTGGGTTGGGTTGACTTGGATTGGGTTGGGTTGACTTGGATTGGGTTGGGTTGACTTGGATTGGGTTGGGTTGACTTGGATTGGGTTGGGTTGACTTGGATTGGGTTGGGTTGACTTGGATTGGGTTGGGTTGACTTGGATTGGGTTGGGTTGACTTGGATTGGGTTGGGTTGACTTGGATTGGGTTGGGTTGACTTGGATTGGGTTGGGTTGACTTGGATTGGGTTGGGTTGACTTGGATTGGGTTGGGTTGACTTGGATTGGGTTGGGTTGACTTGGATTGGGTTGGGTTGACTTGGATTGGGTTGGGTTGACTTGGATTGGGTTGGGTTGACTTGGATTGGGTTGGGTTGACTTGGATTGGGTTGGGTTGACTTGGATTGGGTTGGGTTGACTTGGATTGGGTTGGGTTGACTTGGATTGGGTTGGGTTGACTTGGATTGGGTTGGGTTGACTTGGATTGGGTTGGGTTGACTTGGATTGGGTTGGGTTGACTTGGATTGGGTTGACTTGGATTGGGTTGGGTTGACTTGGGTTGGGTTGGGTTGGGTTGACTTGGATTGGGTTGGGTTGGGTTGACTTGGATTGGGTTGGGTTGACTTGGATTGGGTTGGGTTGACTTGGATTGGGTTGGGTTGACTTGGATTGGGTTGGGTTGACTTGGATTGGGTTGGGTTGACTCGGGTTAGTTGAGGAGGGGGGTCCGGGGGAGGGCGTGGGGAAGTGGGTTGGTGGGCTGAGAGGAGGCGGGAGGGTTTGGATGGCACCGGTGCAGCCAGAGACGTCACGAAAATAAGACCGGAAGAGATGTGGGAGTCGGCCCCGGCACCGCCATTTTTTATAGCTTCAATTCACTGGTGATCTTAGTCACAATGTTCCTGAAGGCTAGAAACGTCCCCGAGGTCCGTTTGAAACGCACACCATTGACAGAGAGGTTCGGCAGCCGACACACCTCAATCTCCCACTGGACAAAGTGTTCGGTGGCCTCGCGGCCGTGGGAACAGGCCAAGAGGAACGCTTCCTGCTTCTGATAGTCACAGCTGTTTAGCGCCAGGACCTTGCAGATGAGGTCGATCATCTCGTCCGGGTCCCGGGAGCTGGTGATTTTTATATTCCAGGTAAGTCGGATCGACCGGGGCTTGGTTTCTTTTTTATTCCAAGGTACATCGCAACTGCAGAGGAGTGCAGAAAACAGAAAAAACCAATCAGTACACATCCCGTTCCTCACCCACCAACCAGAATCGGAATCTCTGCCCAGTCCCCCCATCAAACACTCCCAGGACAGGTACAGCAGGGGGTTAGATACAGAGTAAAGCTCCCTCTGCACTGTCCCCATCAAACACTCCCAGGACAGGTACAGCACGGGGTTAGATACAGAGTAAAGCTCCCTCTACACTGTCCCCATCAAACACTCCCAGGACAGGTACAGCACGGGGTTAGATACAGAGTAAAGCTCCCTCTACACTGTTCCCATCAAACACTCCCAGGACAGGTACAGCACGGGGTTAGATACAGAGTTAAGCTCCCTCTACACTGTCCCCGTCAAACACTCCCAGGACAGGTACAGCACGGGGTTAGATACAGAGTTCAGTTCGCTCACAATGATCCCGTTGCTGGATTCCAAATATTGCAAACAGGAGAGGGTTCTCTGGTGTATCAGGCCAGTCCCACAACTGCGATGGATGGGCTGGTACCCATCACCCACCCCTCTGACCACCCTGAAGCAGCAGGTTCAGAGAACAGCCCTGGGTGTAAGTCGGGTAGTCCCACATCCTTCCCTTGACCCCCACCACCGCCCACCCCCCCCCTCCCCAGGTAGCACCAGTCCAGGGACACATGTTGAGCTTGGGGCTCCCACTCTCCTCAGCCGTGCCAAGTTTGCCACATTTTAGAGAACCCAGTCTCGTTCACCCACCCTTGCGGGCAAGACAGAGACAGCACCCAAAGTACCAGTTCCACATGGCAAACCCTGAACTACCCGCCTTGGGCATTGTACCCCAGTGACCTTAGCCGTCACCTCCCTCATGGCCAGTTGTGGCTAACTGAGGGTCGAACACCCCCACACCTCCCCAGGAAACGGGTGTAGTCCAAAAGCAGCTGGAGGATGGGAGTAACTTGCACCTCCATTTCCCTTCCACCATGACCCATCATAGGTTTGAACCCAGCTCCCAGGAGTGAAGGGACAGTGCTTAACCCTAACTCAAACCCACTGCCCAATATCCAGACAGCGCTCCCCAAAGATACCCCACTGGCTCAAGATGCCAAAATGAACAATATTTTCTCCCCCCCCCTCCCCAACACCCCCATCCCTCCCCGAGGTGTAGAACTGAGAGAGTGCAGCACTACTGGGGGGGAGGGGGGGGCATTACCCTTTGCCTAAACTAAGGATGTGGATGTAAAAGAGCCTTAGGGGTCCCCCATTTCTTTGGGGTGCAGGCGGAGGAGAGGGGAAACGTTCTCCCTCCCCTTCCGTGACTGGGGGCCCAATATGAATTTTTGGTGCAACACAACCCACGTGACATTGAGCTCCCAGTTTGTGGGAGCTTGCTGTGCACAAATTGGCTGCCGCCTTGCCAGGGCTGCCACACACCCCGCGGGTGCGCTCCCTTAGACCGTGAAGGACTTTGGGGGCAATCTTGAGGTCGTGAAAAGACTTCCTTTCCTCCAGAGCGCACCCAACCCCCCCCCCCCGCCATCTCCAACCCTTTCCTCACATAGCGCCCTCCACCCACTCACGCACACACGTCGAGACGCACCTTCTTCTCCGGTCCACTCACCTTGTGACCTCAGATCTCCAACTTCTCTCAGGTTCGTCTGTGACCCTCAACAAAAGAGGAGACACACCGGAAATTAGTAACCACGACAACCGCGAGGTGGGGGGGGGGGGGGGGCGGGGGAAAGGAAGAGAAACACAACCATCCAATCACAGACACCAAGTCACGGGTCGACAAGCATAAACGGAAGGCCTGGCGAAGTGTTTAACGCCTCCAACACTGGCCCTTCGGCCCAACTGGTCCACGCGGAGGCGAGGTCATCGTCAGCTCCAACCCATCAACGTACCCTGTTCCTCTCGCCCTCCCCCCACCCACCCCGTCCCCCGTGTTTACCCAGCTGCCCCTCAAACGTGTATGTGCCACTCCCAGAATGGCCACTGAACCTATCGACAACAGATGTCATCAACCTCAGATAGGCCACTGAGGCAGCACCATCGGGTAGAATCCCTGCAGGGCAGAAGGAAGCCATCGGCCAATCCACCTAACCTGCACATCTTTGGACACTAAGGGGCAATTTAGCGTGGCCAATCCACCTAACCTGCACATCTTTGGACACTAAGGGGCAATTTAGCGTGGCCAATCCACCGAACCTACACATCTTTGGACACTAAGGGGCAAGTTAGCATGGCCAATCCACCTAACCTACACATCTTTGGGCACTAAGGGGCAATTTAGCATGGCCAATCCACCTAACCTACACATCTTTGGACACTAAGGGGCAATTTAACATGACCAATCCACCTAACCTGCACATCTTTGGACACTAAGGGGCAATTTAGCACGGCCAATCCACCTAACCTGCACATCTTTGGACACCAAGGGGCAATTTAGCATGGCCAATCCACCTAACCTACACATCTTTGGGCACTAAGGGGCAATTTAGCGTGGCCAATCCACCTAACCTGCACATCTTTGGACACTAAGGGGCAATTTAGCGTGGCCAATCCACCTAACCTACACATCTTTGGACACTAAGGGGCAAGTTAGCATGGCCAATCCACCTAACCTACGCATCTTTGGACACTAAGGGGCAATTTAACATGACCAATCCACCTAACCTGCACATCTTTGGACACTAAGGGGCAATTTAGCACGGCCAATCCACCTAACCTGCACATCTCTGGACACTAAGGGGCAATTTAGCATGGCCAATCCATCTAACCTACACATCTTTGGAGGCTAAGGGGTAATTTAGCATTCCATCTGCCCTCTCGGGAGGATTTGAAAGATTCCACATCCGTTATCTCGAGGGGAAACAGCACTCCCTGGAATCCTGTCCAATGTTTGGGCCTCTTGCAACGTACTAAAGGTCAGGATCTTATTGCTGCCTGTGGGATCTTGCTCTGCGCAAATTGGCTGTCACATTTCCTGCGTTACTGCTTCAGAAACATTACTTTATTAGTCGAGATATATGTCGGGACATCCCAATAGTCCCTTACCTTTATTCCCCACTGATCAGAATCCTCCCCCCCACCAACAGTGTCTCCGATCCCCCCCTCCCCGACCCCCAATTCATGACGTCTCCCTGAGACGTCAGCTCCAACCCAAAGGTTTCTCTGCCTCCTTCCTGAGAGATACCAGCTGCTCTCTCACACCTGACCAGCAGCGGGCATCAACCAGTCTGTCAGCCATCAGCAGTTCTTTCAACTGAGCTGACCCTCGCTCCCGCTCACTGTCTCGGGGGCTGCCGGGGGGACGGTGGTCCCGGTTGGCACCCACCTAAGATGGGCAGTGAGTGCCCAGCAGGGTCTCTGTCCGAGTGCCCACCCCTCTACTCCCTCCCAGATACGTCATGCCCACCACTGCCCAGTACCGTGAACATGCAGCCCAGCCCAAACAGGGCAACCATCCAGACAAGCCACAAGCCACTGACCTGAAACCTCAACTCTCTCCACGTCTCCCCCTCCCTCCATATCTCTCCCCCTGCCTCTTTCCCTGTCTCTCCCTCTCACCCAGTCTCTCTCTCTCTCTGCCCCTCCCTCCCCCTCCGTCTCTCCCTCCGTCTCTCCCTCCCCCTTCGCCCTCTGTCTCTCCCTCCCTCGCCCTCCGCCTTGCCGCGCCTGCAGGATTTTGTTTGTGTTGGGAGGGCTCGCGCCATTGGCTGCTGCCCCGCCTCGTGACTTGTAAAAAAAAAAGCCACGATGGGTTGGTCACTTACCTGATGGCTGTCTGTGGGATCTTGCTGTGCGTAAGATGGCGGTCGTGTTTCCTACACTACAGCAAGTGATCCCACGCTGAGAGAGAGTAACTCATCAACGGGAAAATGCTTTTGGTGGGGGAGTGGTGGTGGCGTCCTGACCGAGATCAGGAAAGATTTCTGTCTCCAATTATCCCGTGGTTCCCTGAATGTTACCTCACCACCAGGCCTGGAGGCAAATCCCTCACCGTGAATGTGGTACATGCAAAGTAGTTCCTCCCAGTCTCTCGGATCAGTGTATTCGGGTGGTCAGGCAGCGTGTACACTTGAACGAGGGCAGGAGCCTTGATCTCTGCCCGATTGGGTGGTCTAAAGTGAGCAGGGGCACAGCCCTGAACTGGTGTGGTGGCCTTGCATTGGTGGACAACTAATTTTTTTTATTAGTTCGCAGGACATGGGTGTCAGTGGCTGGGCCAGGCATTGCCCATCCTTACTTGCCCTCGAGTGTCTCGCTTGGCCATTTCAGAGGGCAATTGAGAGTCAACCACATTGCTGTGACTCTGGACTCGCATGCAGTCGTGATGTGGAGATGCCGGCGTTGGACTGGGGTAAACACAGTAAGAAGTTTAACAACACCAGGTTAAAGTCCAACAGGTTTATTTGGTAGCAAAAGCCACACAAAGCCGAAAGCTTGTGTGGCTTTTGCTACCAAATAAACCTGTTGGACTTTAACCTGGTGTTGTTAAACTTCTTACTCGCATGTAGGCCAGACCGGGTAAGGACGGCAGATTTCCTTCCCTAAAGGGAACCAGATGGGTTTTTCCAGCAATGGTTTCATGGTCATCAGTAGATTCCTAATTCCAGATATTATTTTGTTGAATTCAAATTCCACCATCTGCCGTGGCGGGATTCGAACCCGGGAGCCCCAGAACATTAGCTCAGTTTCTGGATTAATGGTCTAGCGATAATACCATCGCCCCCCCCTAATAATCCAGAGATTGCGGGTTCAAATCTCCGTTCTGTCGGTTTAGGAATTTCAATGTGTGTTCTCGGCCGCCTCACTTGATTGGCACCCCAACCACAATCTCAAACACCCACTCCCTCCCCCTCCGACGCTCAGTGTACCGTCTACAAGATGCACTGCAGCAACTCACCAAGGCTCCTTCAACCTTCCAAACTCAAGACCTCTATCATCTCGGACAGGGGCAGCAGATACTTGGGGAACACCACCACCTGCAAGTTCCCCTCCGAGCCACTCACCATCCTGACTTGGAAATATATCGGCCGTTCCTTCATTCTTACTGGGTCAAAATCCTGGAATTCCCTCCCTAACAGCGCCGTGGGTGTACTTGCACCACAGGGACTGCAGCGGGCTCAAGATGGCGGCTCACCCACCACCTTCTCAAGGGGCAGCTCGGGATGGACAATAAATCTGGGCCCGGCCAGCGTCTTGAGGACGGATAAAATAAACCTGGGTCTGAATTTTCAGAATGGGGTGCAGTTGGCCCCCGCCAAGCCCGAGGGTTGATGGGAAACACATTGCGGCCAACTCAGGCACACCGGCGGCCATTTTTACACCCAATCACGCCCTGATCGACAGCGGGCGGGGAGTTACGTCCACCCTTGCTCGGAATTCCCGCCTTGGAGAGCTGTCAACCAATCAGACTGACCGACAGGTCTCCTGTCACTCCCCCTCCCGGCACAGCGCTGCGGTGGCCAGGAGAGGTACTGCAGGGCCGTGGTCTGCGCCTCAGTCCCGCTGGGTGGGGCTGGGAGGGTGAATTTGCTTTTTCCGATTGGCCTAAAAATTGAGGCCTGGCAGGAACAGGCCCCGAGGTGGCTACTCAAAGGCCTCAAGAACGAACATGGGTGGGCTTCCCATCCAAGACCCTGTCCGCTCCACCGGAAACTCGTGTCTGGGTCGGGGCAAGGGGGCGAGACGGGGGGTGAAGGGAATTCCCCTCCTTGCAATCTTGCACTCCCGCCTCCCCCCCCCCCCCCCCCCCACCCACCACCTCCCCTCGCCTTGAAATCCGTAACATTCCGACACCCGGGAATAAAAAGGTTTTTGTGAGCAATCACTGTTTACATTCTCGGCGTAATTCCCCGCGGCGCACAGCTCGCGTTTCTCACAGAGTTCAGTTCCGGTTGGTACACAGGAGTGAGAGGAAGGTGTCGATCAGTCGCTCTCACGCGAGCAAGTACAAACCCTGCCTCGGGGCCTGTCGAGTGGCGGGAGATGCAGGAAGGACAGAAAAGCAGGAAGAGAAGGCGAACAGCGGCATCTGGAAGTCGGCGGGAGGGAGAAGGGGGGGCACAGAGAAAAGTGACCCCCGTCTGCTCCTCCTAACACCCGCCCCCCCCCCCCCGACTCCCCAAGATCAGAATTACCCGGCTTAGACCTCATAACTCTCCAACTCTCATTCTTCAGTGGGACTGCCGACCCTCCCCCTAAGTATCTCCAGGAACAAAAGATTATCTCCCACCCCCTCTTCTCCCCCCCCCCACCCCCCCCAAAGTCAGGAATTTGGGACACCTCCAAAATTTGTGGCCTACGATCCTTCCATTTCGCGGCAGCCTTTGTGCCAATTATTCAGGGGAGGGGTGAGTGAGCCAGTGGAAGCTCTTCCCTCGTCATGGGCACAGAGTTGGCATCTAGCTCCTCCCAGGGTAGGCACACAACAGCTGTTCTTCAAAGCATGGTCTGGGCCCAACGTCTTCAGCTTTTCTCTCTCCCACGGCTCCCTCCCCATCCCCCTTCCGACCTGCCTGCTACCCCTTCAGAGGGTGGTGGGAATCTGGAACACAGTGTCCGAAAGGGTGGTAGAGGCGGGAATCCTCCCAACATTTAGACGTCCACTTGGAAAGCCGTAGCGTACAAGGTTACGGGGCCGAGTGCTGGAAAATTGGGATTAGAATGGATGGGGCTATATTGGACCTAGTACTGGGGAATGAGCCCGGTCAGGTCTTCAAAGTTTCGGTAGGGGAACATGTGGCAAATAGTGACCACAATTCTGTTAGCTTTAGGATAGTGATGGAAAAGGATGAGTGGTGTCCCAAGGGTAAGGTGTTGGATTGGGGGAAGGCTAACTTTAGTGGGATTAGGCAGAAATTGGCAGTTGTTGATTGGGAGAGGCTGTTTGAGGGTAAATCCACATCTGGCATGTGGGAGTCTTTTAAGGAACAGTTGTTAGGGCTGCAGGACAGGCATGTGCCTGTAAAAAAGAAGGATAGGAAGGGTAGGATTTGAGAACCGTGGATAACCAGGGAAATTGAGGGATTGGTCAAAAAGAAAAGAGAGGCGTACGTTAGGTCCAGGCAGCTAAAAACGGAGGGAGCTCTGGAGGAGTACAAAGAAAGTAGGAAAGAACTCAAACGGGGAATTAGAAGAGCAAAAAGGGGTCACGAAATGTCCTTGGCAAACAGGATTAAGGAGAATCCCAAGGCATTTTATTCATACGTTAGGAACGAAAGGGTTGTCAGGGAAAAAAATCGGACCTCTCAGGGACAAAAGTGGGGAACTATGCTGAGAGCCCAAAGTAGTAGGGGAGATCCTAAATGAATACTTTGCGTCGGTATTCACAAAGGAGAGGGATGTGTTAGAGGTGTATAAAATTATGAAAGGCATAGATAGGGTGAACGGTGGGAAGCTTTTTCCCAGGTCGGTGGTGACCTTCACGATGGGTCATAGGTTCAAGGTGAGGGGGGGGGGGGCGTTTAACACGGATATCAGAAGGACGTATTTTACACAGAGGGTGGTGGGGGCCTGGAATGCGCTGCCGGGCAAGGTGGTGGAGACGGACACACTGGGAACGTTTAAGACTTATCTAGATAGCCACATGAACGGAGTGGGAATGGAGGGATACAAAAGAATGGTCTAGTTTGGACCAGGGAGCGGCGCGGGCTTGGAGGGCCGAAGGGCCTGTTCCTGTGCTGTATTGTTCGTTGGGTGCTTGATGGTCACCGCAGACACGATGGGCTGAAGGGCCTCTTTCTGCGTTGTAAACTCTTTGGCCAGACTTTTCCCGTCACGGGAATCGGAGCGGTCGGGGGGGGGGTGGTGGGGGCATGGGATTATCTGTTGACCTCGGGTGTGACTTTACGGTTTCGGGACGAGCGCGGCCATAAAATCCCGCCGCTATGAGTCACGTTTTCAGGGAGACACTTTGTGCTTTGGGGTGAAGTCTGGTCATTCCACACTTGTTTTGCCCTCTCCCCGTCCCCACTGAGGAGCTCCATAGAGCAACCAAGAGGCAACATCTGACCATTCACCCGGGATTTGGACCACCTCCCCCCCCCCCCCAATCCCCTCCCCTGGCAGTGAGAGATGCTAACTCGCCACAGCCTCTGATAATCCACCCCCGCCGTTCCCCCCACCCCGCTGTGTTGCCTTCAGCCACCTACCGCTGTGGTTCCTCCACACTCGCTGGTGTCTTCCCCCCTCCCCCACTGGCTCCTCCGGTGGTCACTCCATGCTCTGCATGATGGTGAACCGTTCCCCACCACCTCCTCCAGTCTTGCCACTGAACGAAAGGTTGACGTGAGAAAGACTTACTAACAATCTTGGGTCCCTGTGGGAGGGGGTTCCCGGGCACACTTTTGTTGGCAGCCTGCCGTTTTGATGGGTCAATAGTGACCCTAAGAAAAGGAAAGACAAGAAGCAAGGTTAGACAGCAGAAAGTTGAAGCAACCAGACAGAGAAATTTTTCTTTTAAAAAAAAAAGTGGAAGACGACTTACTTGTCAAGACTTTGCTTCACGTCAGAGACTTAAATATCGACTGATTCTCAGTACATTGAAACTTTAACTGAAATACTTACAATATCCCTTCATCTCACAGAATCTTACAGCACAGAAGGAGACCATTCGGCCCATCACAACTGTGCTAGCTCTTGTTCCCCATTCATCCATGGGCGACAGTTGCCCATCTCCTCACAGTTCCGACCTTTTTTTTATTCATTGAACATGGGCGTCACTGGTTGGCCAGCATTTATTGCCCATCCCTAGTTGCCCGAGGGCAGTTGAGAGTCAACCACATTGCCGTGGTTCTGGAGTCACATGTAGGCCAGACCAGGTAAGGACGGCAGATTTCCTTCCCTAAAGGACATTAGTGAGCCAGATGGGGTTTTTCCCGACAATTTCCGACAGTAGATTCTTAATTACAGATATTTTTTTATTGAATTCAAATTCCACCATCTGCCGTGGCGGGATTCGAACCCGGGTCCCCAGAACATTAGCTGAGTTTCTGGATTAGTAGTCTCCTCTGCCATTCAATCATGGCTGATATGTTTCCCAACCCCACTCTCCTGCCTTTTCCCCATAAGCTTTGATCCCCTTACCAATCAAGAACCTCTCTATCTCTGTCTTAAATACACTCAGTGACCCGGCCTCCTCTGTGGCAATGAATTCCACAGATTCACCACTCTCTGGCTGAAGAAATTGCTCCTCATCTCGGTTTTAAAGGTTCGTCCCTTTATTCTGAGGCTGTGCCCTCGGATTCTAGTCTCTCCGACTAATGGAAACATCTTCCTCACGTCCACTCTATCCAGGCCTTTCAGTATTCTCTAAGTTTCAACGAGATTCCTCCCCTCATCCTTCTAAACTCCATCGGGTACAGGTCCAGAGTCCAATTACGAATGTACCTTCTTTGGACACCAAGTCCTGGGCTGGGACTCGAAACCGGAGCTTCTGGCTCAGTGGCTGAAACGCTAACCCCCCCCCTGTGCCACAGGCGTTCTATCCTGGAGAGTCTGTAACGTAACAACAGGAGCTGGTCCCCAAGCAGAAAATGCTGGAAAATCTCGGCAGGTCTGACAGCATCTGTGGAGAGAGAATAGAGCCAACGTTTCGAGTCTGGATGACCCTTCGTCCCCTTGCCAAAGGGTCAACCAGACTTGAAATGTTGGCTCTATTCTCTCTCCACAGAGGTTGTCAGACCTGCCGAGATTTTCCAGCAATTTCTGTTTTTGTTTCAGATTCCAGCATCCGGTGTTTTGCTTCTATGTAAGAGAAGCTAGCCATTTGGCCTAACCAATCGATGCCTCCCTGCAAGCGACTTCAGTGTAATCTTTCAGCCCTGTCTCCCTCAAGTATCTTCCCTTAAATAAACCCACGCTCATCACCTCATCCACCCCTTGTGGTAGCGAGTTCCACATTCTCATCGCTCTCCGAGTAAAGTCATTTCTCCCAAATTCCTTATTGGATTTGTTGGTGCCTGCCTAATATTTATGGAACGTTGTTCTGGCTTCTCCCCAGAGTGGAACCACCTTCTCCACATCAAACCGACCCAATGTCTTCAGAAGTTTACACAACTCCCTCGGGTCACAGAATCCCTACAGTGCAGAGGAAGGCCATTCGGCCCATCGAGCCGAGCCTCCCTCTGCACTGTAGGGATTCTGTGACTCGAGGGAGTTAGAACATAGAACAGTACAGCACAGAACAGGCCCTTCGGCCCACGATGTTGTGCCGAGCTTTATCTGGAACCAAGATCAAGCTATCCCACTCCCTATCATCCTGGTGTGCTCCATGTGCCTATCCAATAACCGCTTAAATGTTCCTAAAGTGTCTGACTCCACTATCACTGCAGGCAGTCCATTCCACACCCCAACCACTCTCTGCGTAAAGAACCTACCTCTGATATCCTTCCTGTATCTCCCACCACGAACCCTATAGTTATGCCCCCTTGTGATAGCTCCATCCACCCGAGGAAATAGTCTTTGAACGTTCACTCTACCTATCCCCTTCATCATTTTATAAACCTCCATTAAGTCTCCCCTCAGCCTCCTCCGGCATGGGGTCGGTTTGTAAGGTAAGGTGAAGTAATGTAAGGTGAAGACCTTACAACAACCCAGACTTTATCCCCATAACCCCATGTATTTACCCCGTTAGTCCCCTTGTCACTAAGGGACAATTTAGCATGGCCAGTCCACCTAATCCGCACATCTTTTGGACACTAAGGGACAATTTAGCACGGCCAATTGCTCTAACCTACACATCCTGGGACACTAAGAGGCAATTTAGCATGGCTAATCCACCTAACCAGCACGCCCTTCTACTGTGGGGGAAAATTAGAGCACCCGGAGGAAACCTACGCAGACACGGGGAGAACGTGCAGACTCCACGCAGACAGTGACCCGAGCCGGGAATCGAACCCGGGTCCCTGGTGCTGTGAAGCAACAGTGCTAACCACTATGCCACCCCGAATGCCTTGGCAAACATGCTCAACACTGCGCAAGCCCCTTGCCTCTCCATCCCGCCTCATCCTCTATAAGAAACCCAAGGTTGGCGTCAGGGAATCAATCCTCCCTCCATGACATCCTTCCTGCGCCATCTTCCTCTCAGGCTTGACCCTTGACCCCCCCCTACCAGGTCGTTCAAAGTTGAAAGGTGATCCGTGCTCTCCTGTGACGCCATTGGCGCCATCCGGTCTTGACTTGAACTTTAATACGAGCTCCACGTCTCAACGAAATAGATTGGTGAAGCCAAATGGTTGCCATGGGTAACGTCTTAGTTGCGGGGGGTGGGGTGGAGAAGAGGAGCGAGCACCGTGACCCTGATGAACCGCCCCACCCTCCCAACCTTTCATTTCCGGGTGCCTCACTCGCCTTACCTTCGAGTCAGCTTGGAGGTGAGCTTGGAGAAGAGGTTGGACGAGGCACGGCTCCGGGTCTGGGGCAAAGGCGTGGCATCGGGCGAGAGGGTGGGGGAGGTGGGCGAGCCGTTCTGCGCCGCTCCCCGCCGGTCCCGGAGCTGTCCGCCGTGGAAGGTGCTCCGACTGGAGGTGCCCCTGGGGAAGCGGGTGCGGTCCGTGGGAGCGGCGATGCTGTGGGTGGAGGGCGAGGCCGGACTGGCGCGACTCATCGCGGTGCTGGAGGAATTTCAAACAAAAGACCACGTTGTAACAAATCAACATTGAACCTTTATAGAATCATAGAATCCCTACAGTGCAGAGAGAGGCCATTTGGCCCATCGAGCCTGCACTGACCACAATCCCATCCAGGCCCTACCCCCATAACACCACATATTTACTCTTCTAAACCCCCTGACACTAAGGGGCAATTTAGCATGGCCATTCAGCAGGGTAAGGATTACTCACTGTACAACTGTACAGAGTAGCTGTTTATTCAGCAGGGTAAGGATTATTACTGTGTAATTGTAGAGTCACTGTTTATTCAGCAGGGTAAGGATCGCTCACTGTGTAACTGTACAGAGTCGCTGTTTATTCAGCAGGGTAAGGATCACTCACTGTGTAACTGTACAGAGTCGCTGTTTATTCAGCAGGGTAAGGATCACTCACTGTGTAACTGTACAGAGTCACTGTTTATTCAGCAGGGTAAGGATTACTCACTGTACAACTGTACAGAGTAGCTGTTTATTCAGCAGGGTAAGGATTATTACTGTGTAATTGTAGAGTCACTGTTTATTCAGCAGGGTAAGGATCGCTCACTGTGTAACTGTACAGAGTCGCTGTTTATTCAGCAGGGTAAGGATCACTCACTGTGTAACTGTACAGAGTCGCTGTTTATTCAGCAGGGTAAGGATCACTCACTGTGTAACTGTACAGAGTCACTGTTTATTCAGCAGGGTAAGGGTCACTCACTGTGTAACTGTACAGAGTCGCTGTTTATTCAGCAGGGTAAGGATCACTCACTGTGTAACTGTACAGAGTCACTGTTTATTCAGCAGGGTAAGGATCAGTCACTGTGTAACTGTACAGAGTCACTGTTTATTCAGCAGGGTAAGGATCACTCACTGTGTAACTGTACAGAGTCACTGTTTATTCAGTCGGGTAAGGATCGCTCACTGTGTAACTGTACAGAGTCACTGTTTATTCAGCAGGGTAAGGATCACTCACTGTGTAACTGTACAGAGTCACTGTTTATTCAGCAGGGTAAGGATCACTCACTGTGTAACTGTACAGAGTCGCTGTTTATTCAGCAGGGTAAGGATCACTCACTGTGTAACTGTACAGAGTCACTGTTTATTCAGCAGGGTAAGGATTATTCACTGTGTAACTGTACAGAGTGACTGTTTATTCAGCAGGGTAAGGATCACTCACTGTGTAACTGTACAGAGTCGCTGTTTATTCAGCAGGGTAAGGATCGCTCACTGTGTAACTGTACAGAGTCACTGTTTATTCAGCAGGGTAAGGATCGCTCACTGTGTAACTGTACAGAGTGACTGTTTATTCAGCAGGGTAAGGATCAGTCACTGTGTAACTGTACAAAGTCACTGTTTATTCAGCAGGGTAAGGATCACTCACTGTGTAACTGTACAGAGTCGCTGTTTATTCAGCAGGGTAAGGATCACTCACTGTGTAACTGTACAGAGTCACTGTTTATTCAGCAGGGTAAGGATCACTCACTGTGTAACTGTACAGAGTCACTGTTTATTCAGCAGGGTAAGGATCACTCACTGTGTAACTGTACAAAGTCACTGTTTATTCAGCAGGGTAAGGATCACTCACTGTGTAACTGTACAGAGTCGCTGTTTATTCAGCAGGGTAAGGATTATTACTGTGTAATTGTAGAGTCACTGTTTATTCAGCAGGGTAAGGATCACTCACTGTGTAACTGTACAGAGTCGCTGTTTATTCAGCAGGGTAAGGATCACTCACTGTGTAACTGTACAGAGTCACTGTTTATTCAGCAGGGTAAGGATCAGTCACTGTGTAACTGTACAGAGTCACTGTTTATTCAGCAGGGTAAGGATCAGTCACTGTGTAACTGTACAGAGTCACTGTTTATTCAGCAGGGTAAGGATCACTCACTGTGTAACTGTACAGAGTCGCTGTTTATTCAGCAGGGTAACGATTACTCACTGTGTAACTGTACAGAGTGACTGTTTATTCAGTCGGGTAAGGATCGCTCACTGTGTAACTGTACAGAGTCACTGTTTATTCAGCAGGGTAAGGATCGCTCACTGTGTAACTGTACAGAGTGACTGTTTATTCAGCAGGGTAAGGATCAGTCACTGTGTAACTGTACAAAGTCACTGTTTATTCAGCAGGGTAAGGATCACTCACTGTGTAACTGTACAGAGTCGCTGTTTATTCAGCAGGGTAAGGATCGCTCACTGTGTAACTGTACAGAGTCACTGTTTATTCAGCAGGGTAAGGATCGCTCACTGTGTAACTGTACAGAGTGACTGTTTATTCAGCAGGGTAAGGATCAGTCACTGTGTAACTGTACAAAGTCACTGTTTATTCAGCAGGGTAAGGATCACTCACTGTGTAACTGTACAGAGTCGCTGTTAATTCAGCAGGGTAAGGATCACTCACTGAGTAACTGTACAGAGTCGCTGTTTATTCAGCAGGGTAAGGATCACTCACTGTGTAACTGTACAGAGTCACTGTTTATTCAGCAAGGTAAGGCTAATGGATTTTATAAGCACTAAAGTCTATAGCAGAAACAAGGAAGGGTGAAATTCAGAAGGAAGTACTTGGACATTTAGCTCTGATAACATTACTGATTGGTTTACAAAGACCTCAGGGAGGTCCCCACGAAACGCAGAGCGTGTCACTGTGATTACCTGTTCTCCTTCCCATTTTGTAGCAGCGATTGCCGATCGTTGGGGTTCCGGTCCGTGCAGACGTATGTGTTCCTCCTGCTCATGGCACTGGCTGGAATATTATTCTGTGGAAGGAAAGGGAGAGAGGTGTTGACTTTGCCAAGAGAGATTCCCATCGAATGTCCCCCCTCGTTTTCAGCCGCGCCACGGGCAACTGGCGCACCCTCGTGGGCGAGCGAGGTGGCACAGTGGTTCGCACTGCTGCCTCGCAGCGCCAGGGACCCGGGTTCAACTCCGGCCTTGGTCACTGTCTGTGTGGAGTTAACACATTCTCCCCGTGTCTGCGTGGGTTTCCTCCGGGTGCTCCGGTTTCCTCCCACAATCCAAAGATGTGCAGGTTAGGTTGATTGGCCATGCTAAATTGCCCAATAGTGTCCTGGGATGCATAGGTTAGAGGGATTAGCGGGGTAAATACATGGGGTGACGGGGATAGGGCCTGGGTGAGATTATGGTCAGTGCAGACTTGATGGGCCAAATGGCCTCGTTCTGCACTGCAGGGATTCTATGAGCTGGACTGGACAGTGGGTGCAGTTTGACGAGGGGCATAGTTTTTTTAAGTTAGTGTCACAAGTCGGCTTACATTAACACTGCAATGGCGTTATAATGAAAATCCCCTAGTTGCCACACTCCGGCGCCTGTTTGGGTACACTGAGGGAGAATTTAGCACGGCCAATGCACCCTAACCTGAATATCTTTCGGACTGTGGGAGGAAACCGGAGCACCCGGAGGAAACCCACGCAGACACGGGGAGAACGTGCAGACTCCGCACAGACAGTGACCCGAGCAATAATCGAACCCGGGTCCCTGGCGCTGTGAGGCTGCTGTGTTATCCACTGTGCCAGCACTATGGGGTAGATAGCATTTGTAGGTTAGGTGGATTGGCCGTGCTAAATTGCTCCTTAGTGTCAGGGGGATTAGCAGGGTGAATATGTGGGGTCACGGGGATAGGGCCTGGATGGGATTGGTGTTGGTGTAGACCTGATGGGTTGCCCATTGCCCATCCCTAATTGTCCCTCGAGTAGGCTGCCTTCTTGAACCCGCTGCAGTCCAAGTGGTGTAGGTACACCCAGAGGGCTGTCGAGTGTGACGCACGTCACCAGTTTGAGATGATGTTAGAGGGCCTACCACATCTGAGGATTCTGGGATTGCAATAAACGGCCATCACAAAGTTTCACGAACAAGGATATTGAAACTTGACAGAAGCCCTGCAGTGCAGGAGGCGGCCATTTGGCCCATCGGGCCTGCACCAACAACAATCCCACCCAGGCCCTATCCCCGTAACCCCACATATTTACCCTGCCAATCCCCCGACACTCAGGAGCAATTTAGCACGGCCAATCCACCTAACCCGCACGTCTTTAGAGTGTGGGAGGAAACCGGAGCACCCGGAGGAAACCCACGCAGACACGGGGAGAACGTGCAAACTCCACACAGACAGTGACCTGAGGCCTGGAATCGAACCCAGGTCTCTGGCGCTGAGAGGCAGCAGTGCCAACCAACAACTGTGAACCGGTCTCCAGGAATTAGAGTGATTGCTGGGACACTGGAGTGAGCAATGGCCAGGAGACAAAAAACTTACAGTCATTAAAACACTTTCAGTTATTGGTGATAAATATTGATCGACCATTTTGAGGTGAAGACTTAGGGGTAAATACTCCACTGCCTGAACAACTTTAGTTTGGAGCTGTGGGTAAGCTCCGGCCTCCGACCCCCAGCCCGACCCCCGGCCTCCGACCCGGGCCCCGGCCTCCGACCCTGGCCACCGACCCCCGGCCTCCGACCCGGGCGCCGCCCTCCGACCCTGGGCCCTGCCCTCTGACCTGGGCCCCGCCCTCCGACCCTGCCCTCTGACCCCCGGCTCGGGCCCCGGCCTCCGACCCCCGGCCTGGGCCTCGGCCTCCAACCCCCGGCCCGGGCCCCGGCCTCCAACCCCCAGCCCGGGCCTCCGACCCCCGGCCCGGGCTGCGTCCTCCAACCCCCGGCCCAGGCTCCGGCAGTAACAAATAGGCCAAACCACTTTTGGATGCAAATGGGGGAGGAGGGAGCCTGTCTGGGAGGGAGTGGAATGGGGGTGGTTTATTGGGTAAGAAACACCGAAAAAGTCCGGTTTGAGCACTCAATAAATGTGCAAAAATATGACACCCAAAAAATGAGTTTGGAAAAGAAAATGGCGGTTGCTAGCGGTTGGCAATCAGCATCCCCTGTTGGCGGGAGGCCTGAACCACAGCACAAGTGGGCAGAGTGACTGGCTCCTCCAATCCCAAAATTGCTAACATGGCATTGAAAGCATTGACGCAGGATGTAAGCTTGTGCAGGCCGAACCACAGGGATTTTGCGCCAGGTCTGTCCAGTCTTTGGCCAAAGAGCATGGTGGGGCGGCACGGTGACACAGTGGGTTAGCACTGTCGCCTCACAGCTCCAGGGACCCAGGTTCGATTCCCGGCTCGGGTCTCTGTCTGTGCGGAGTTTGCACGTTCTCCCTGTGTCTGCGTGGGTTTCCCTCCGGGTGCTCCGGTTTCCTCCCACAGTCCGAAAGACGTGCTGGTTAGGGTGCATCGGCCGTGCTAAATTCCCCCTCAGTGTACCCGAACAGGCGTTGGAGTGTGGTGACTAAGGGATTTTCACAGTAACTTCATTGCAGTGTTAATGTAAGCCTCCTTGTGACATTAATAAATAATAAAATAAATAAATAAATTGGGGTTTGTGTGCCAGAGATGGGGTGGGATGGCAGAAGGGTATGGGTGCTGTGGGGGGGGTGGTGCCATGGGGTCAGAGAGGGTCCAGGGGCACCATGAGGGTATGGGAGCCAGGGAGAGCGAGGGTGTCACTGGGTTTTGGGTGCCACGGAAAGGGTGGGGGAGGGGGTGGCACCATGTGAGTATGGGTGCTGGGGGAGGGGTGCCATGGAGGTCAGAGAGGGCTCAAGGGTGCCGTGGGGGTAGGGGGTGCCAGGGAGGGTGGGGGCGTCATAGGGTTTTGGGTATCACAGAGGGGGTGGTGCCATGGGGGTCAGAGAGGGTCCAGGGGCACCATGAGCGTGTCACAGAGTTTTGGGTGCCACAGAGGGGATGAGGGGGGGGGGGGTGGCGCCATCGGGGTCTGGGTTCCGAGGAGGGTGCGGGTGTCACACAGCTGAGGGCGCTTCCGGGGTATGGGCGCCACTGCAGGGGGGGGGCCAGGGAGGGTGCCAGTGCCATGGGGCTTGGGCACCATGGGGGCACAAGAGGGTGCATCACAGAGGGCAAAGGTGCAACACAGTGTAGGCCCGAACACACGCGAGAGAGACCGTGCGAGGGGGGAAGGGAATGATCAGTGCACACACCAATCGGATTCACCCCGTGCGGCCTGGCTGATGGGGACTTGTTGACTGGAGGTGAAGGAGGCCTCCACCCAGCCCAGACTCGGCCATCACGGATCAGCATTTAACCGCGAGCCAGGGCACACAGGGCCACACCTCGGCATTGTCGTCAGCTGGCAACGAGGTATCTCCAGCTGAACGGAAGGGTTTTAGATATAGAAACTGTGGGGGCTGCTGTTTGCTCCATCTGCATGTTAGTGAGATGAGTCAGCGACACTGCTATATCGAGGCAGTGTGTGGGTGAAGTGGTGACTTCTGTTCGACTTGGAAGGCCGCAGACGTCACAAGGGAAAAATAAATCACAGGCTTGAGTAACGAACCCATTAACTCCCGTCTCCCTGGTGACAGCTGCAGACGTACCCTGGGTGCCGGCTGGCAACCATCTCCCCTTCGCCCAGGCCCACGGGCAGGATGGGGCAATGCCCCATCTCTCCATGGTCCACGGGGAACAGACAGGGATAGAGAAAGAGAGGGAGAGAGAGAGAGAAAGAGAGAGAGAGAGAGAGAAAGAGAGAGAGAGAAAAAGAGAGAAAGAGAGAGAGAAAGAGAGAAAGAAAGGATATCAGAGAAAGAGAGGGTGAGAGAGAGGGAGAGAGAATGAGAGGAGAGAGAGAAAGGGAGAGAGAGAGAAAGGGAGAGAGAGAGAGAGAAAGAATATCAGAGAAAGAGAGCGTGAGAGAGAGGGAGAGAGAATGAGAGGAGAGAGAGAAAGGGAGAGAGAGAGAAAGGGAGAGAGAGAGAGAGAAAGAGAGAGAAAGAAAGACTATCAGAGAAAGAGAGCGTGAGAGAGAGGGAGAGAGAACGAGAGGAGAGAGAGAGAGAGAAAGGGAGAGAGAGAAAGGGAGAGAGAGAGAATGAGAGGAGAGAGAGAAAGGGAGAGAGAGAGAAAGGGAGAGAGAGAGAGAGAAAGAATATCAGAGAAAGAGAGCGTGAGAGAGAGGGAGAGAGAATGAGAGGAGAGAGAGAAAGGGAGAGAGAGAGAAAGGGAGAGAGAGAGAGAGAAAGAGAGAGAAAGAGAGAGAAAGAAAGACTATCAGAGAAAGAGAGCGTGAGAGAGAGGGAGAGATAAAGAGAGGAGAGAGAGAGAGAAATGGAGAGAGAGAAAGGGAGAGAGAGAAAGGGAGAGAGAGAAAGGGAGAGAGAGAAAGGGAGATAGAGAAAGGGAGATAGAGAAAGGGAGATAGAGAAAGGGAGATAGAGAAAGGGAGAGAGAGATAAAGGGAGAGAGAGATAAAGGGAGAGAGAGATAAAGGGAGAGAGAGATAAAGGGAGAGAGAGATAAAGGGAGAGAGAGATAAAGGGAGAGAGAGATAAAGGGAGAGAGAGATAAAGGGAGAGAATTAAAGGGAGAGAATTAAAGGGAGTGTGAGAGAGAAAGTGAAAGAAAGAAGGAGAGAAAGAGATAGAGGGAGAATGAGAGAGAGAAAGGAGAGAGAGAGAGAAAGGAGAGAGAGAGAGAGAAAGGAGAGAGAGAGAGAGAAACTATTCCCGATGTGGGTGGAGTCTGGGACCAAATCCAAACTTGACTTTCAGGACTGAACTCCGGAATAACGTCCGGAGAAATGTGGAATTCCCTTCCGCAAACGGAAATTGCTGCCTGATCGATTGTCAATTTTAAATCTGAGATTGATAGACTTTTGTTATCCAATGGTGTTAAGGGATATGGGGCAAAGGCAGAGAGATGGAGCTGGGTCACAGTTCTAACCATATGACGGAACAGGATCGAGGGGCTGAATGGCCTCCTCCCGTCTTCAACAGGTCTCTCCTGGAGCCCAGCAGTAAATTTTAGAAAACAAAAATCACAAAACATTGTATTTTAGCATTTTTGAACCTTTTTACCTCCCGGGTAAATATAAAATAGAATAGAATCCCTACGGTGCAGAAGAGGCCATTCGGCCCATCGCGTCTGCACTAACTCTGACAGAGTGTCTTACACAGTAAGAAGTTTAACAACACCAGGTTAAAGTCCAACAGGTTTATTTGGTAGCAAAAGCCACACAAGCTTTCGAGGCTCTGAGCCCCTTCTTCAGGTGAGTGGGAATTCTGTTCACAAACAGAACTTATAAAGACACAGACTCAATTTACATGAATAATGGTTGGAATGCGAATACTTACAACTAATCCAGTCTTTAAGAAACAAAACAATGGGAGTGGAGAGAGCATCAAGACAGGCTAAAAAGATGTGTATTGTCTCCAGACAAGACAGCCAGTGAAACTCTGCAGGTCCACGCAACTGTGGGAGTTACAAATAGTGTGACATAAACCCAATATCCCGGTTGAGGCACACACAAGGACGGCCTCAACCGGGATATTGGGTTTATGTCACACTATTTGTAACTCCCACAGTTGCGTGGACCTGCAGAGTTTCACTGGCTGTCTTGTCTGGAGACAATACACATCTTTTTAGCCTGTCTTGATGCTCTCTCCACTCCCATTGTTTTGTTTCTTAAAGACTGGATTAGTTGTAAGTATTCGCATTCCAACCATTATTCATGTAAATTGAGTCTGTGTCTTTATAAGTTCTGTTTGTGAACAGAATTCCCACTCACCTGAAGAAGGGGCTCAGAGCCTCGAAAGCTTGTGTGGCTTTTGCTACCAAATAAACCTGTTGGACTTTAACCTGGTGTTGTTAAACTTCTTACTGTGTTTACCCCAGTCCAACGCCGGCATCTCCACATCAAGAGTGTCTTACATCAGCCCTTCTCCCCGCCCTATCCCTATAATACACCCATTCAATCCCCCACATTTAGCATGGCCAATCCATCTAACCTGCACATCTTGGGACACTGAGGGGCAATTTGGTATGGCCGGGGGGGAGGGTGACCTCATCGAGGTCTGCAAAACTCTGGGAGGTTTTGTTGAAGGGGACACAGACAGAACGTTTCCTCTCACGTGGGGAAGAGTGTAAACTAGAGACCGTCGATATCAGATAGGCCCCAAGAAATCCAATCGGGAATCAGAAGATCTTCACCCAGAGAGCGGGGAGAGTGTGGAAGTCACTCCCACGGGGGGAGTGGCTGAGGTGAATAGAATGAAGGGGAAAGTAGACAAGGAGGGAGAGGGGAAGAGGGAGGGTTACGAGGGTAGATTTGATGAGGAAAAGATGGGAGGAGGCTCGAGGGGAGCATAAACACCAGCATGGAGCAGATGGGGCCGAATGGCCTATCTCTCTGCTGTAATTCTATGTAATGCACTAAAGCCATAAGTCTACAGAGTCTAGTTAGAAAAGAGCCTGCGCAAACTACAGCAAACTGAGATTGTGGCCAAAATGGCAGCAATCCCTCGGGTGGCACAGTGGGTTAGCACTGCTGCCTCACAGCGCCAGGGACCCGGGTTCGATTCCCGGCTAGGGTCACTGTCTGTGTGGAGTTTGCACATTCTCCCCCGTGTCTGCGTGGGTTTCCTCCGGGGGATCCGGTTTCCCCTCTCAGTGCAAGGATGTGTGGATCAGGTGGATTGGCCATGCTCAGTTGCCCCTTAGTGTCAGGGGGATTAGAGGGGTAAATATGGTGGGGTTACGGGGATAGGGCTTGGGTGGGAATGTGGTCGGTGCAGACTCGATGGGCCGAATGGCCTCCTTCTGCACTGTCGGGATTCTATGATAAAACCAGTATTGCGAACAAAGTACAGTAAGTGAAGGATAGTGATGTGGAAGTGATATGTGTGAAACCAGTCCCTGGGGTGATGATGGGGGGAACGAGGTAGCATTAAGTAAAAAGTTAAAGTTAATTTATTAGTCACAAGTAAGGCTTACATTAACACTGCAATGAAGTGACTGTGAGAATCCCCTAGTCGCCACACTCCTGTTCGGGTACACCGAGGGAGAATTTAGCACGGCCAATCCACCTAACCAGCACGTCTTTCAGACTGTGGGAGGAAACCGGAGCACCCGGAGGAAACCCACGCAGACACGGGGAGAACGTGCAGACTCCGCGCAGACAGTGACCCGAGGCTGGGAATCGAACCCGGGTCCCTGGCACGGTGAGGCAGCAGTGCTAACCCACTGTGCCACCATGCCATTCGTGAACCAGATGGATTTTTCCGACAGTGGGTCATCAGTAGATTCTTAATTCCAGATTTTCTTTTATTGAATTCAAATTCCACCATCTGCCGTGGCGGGATTCGAACCCGGGTCCCCCAGAACGTTAGCTGGGTTTCTGGATGAGTAGTCGAGTGATAATACCACTAGACCAGCGCCTCCCCATTCTGAACACATTTTGACACCAAGATGAGAGAATCCGTATGGTGCAGGAGAGGCCATTTGGCCCATCGAGTCTGCACCGACTCTGACAGAGTCTCTTACATAGGCCCTTCTCCCCGCCCTATCCCTGGAATACACCCTCTTAATCCCGCACATTTAACGTGGCCAATCCACCTGACCTGCACATCTTTCGGACTGTGGGAGGAAACCGGAGCACCCGGAGGAAACCCGCGCAGACACGGGGAGAATGTGCAGACTCCGCACAGACGGTGACCCGAGGCCGGGACTCGAAATCGCATTCATTCTGAAAGCCTGACCCTGCTTTGAGAAGCTCCTTACGTTTGTCGGGCCGGATACTTTCCTCCGGTCCGGGATCTCCGACTTGTTCGGGTTGTTGGCACTACTGACCATGGGGCTGGACGGCGGGACCCCAGCCCGGCTGCTGCCGCTGCTGCCGGTGACTGTGCCGCCCCCGCCCGCCGTGGCTTTGCGCGACGGAATCCGTTCCTCCTTCAGGTCGTTGTCCGCCGTGCTGGTCTGGCTCCGTTTCGGGTGGGAGGTCAGGGCAGCCGGTCCGCCTGGAACAAGCAATGGACCACCCGGTTAGTCACTCTGAGCCCACACCGCACCCCCCCCCCCCCCCGAACTGACCCTGCCCCGGCCGGCCAAAGGCAAGCACCGGCAGCCAACACCCCCCTGGCATCGAACGTGGCACAGCGGGGGGGGGGGGGGGGCCTCTCCGAAGTTGCAGCTTCAAGTCTCACGCTGAGAGAAACCCGGCCGGTACAGCGTGCCCCCTGCGCGGTACTGAGGGAGTGCCGCACTGCCAAGGAGGTGCCGTCTCTCAGGTGGCTCGCTAATCTGAGATCCCCATCAGACCCCCCCCCCCCACCCCAACAAGACAACATCACGGACTGCAGCGATTCAAGATGGCGGCTCGCCACCACCTCCTCAAGGGGCAGCTAGGCATGGACAATAAATGGTGGGCCTGTCCAGCAACGCCCATGACCCACGAATGGACCCAAGGATAAAAGACCTCATGGACGACTCTTCTTGAAGAGCAGGGAGGTGCCCCTTCCCTGCTCCACCTTCCTCCCCTCAACCTTCCCTCTCCCCTCCACCCCCTCCCCACCTTTCTCCCCTCCCCCTCCTCCCTTCCCTCCTCCACCCCCTCCCTTCCCTCCTCCATCCACCCCCTACCCCTTCCCCCTTTCCTTCCCTCCTCCAGCCCCTCCCCACCTTCCTCCCCTCACCCCATCTCCCTCCCCCTTCCCTCCTCCACCCCTTCCCTCCTCCACCCTCTCCCCTCCCTCCCACCTTCCTCCCCTCAACCTTCCTCTCCTCCACTCCCCCCAACCTGATTCCCCCCCTCTCTTTCTTCCCTCCCCCTCCTCCCTTCCCTCCTCCATCCCCTTCCCCCCCCTCTATTCCCTCCTCCATCCACCCCCTACCCCTTCCCCCTTTCCTTCCCTCCTCCACCCCCTCCCCTCCTCCACCCTCTCCCCTCCCTCTCACCTTCCTCCCCTCAACCCCCAACCTTCCTCTCCTCCACTCCCCCCAACCTGATTCCCCCCCTCTCTTTCTTCCCTCCCCCTCCTCCCTTCCCTCCTCCATCCCCTTCCCCCCCCCTCTATTCCCTCCTCCATCCACCCCCTACCCCTTCCCCCTTTCCTTCCCTCCTCCACCCCCTCCCCACCTTCCTCCCCTCACCCCATCTCCCTCCCCCTTCCCTCCTCCACCCCTTCCCTCCTCCACCCTCTCCCCTCCCTCCCCTCAACCTTCCTCTCCTCCACTCCCCCCAACCTGATTCCCCCCCTCTCTTTCTTCCCTCCCCCTCCTCCCTTCCCTCCTCCATCCCCTTCCCCCCCCCTCTATTCCCTCCTCCATCCACCCCCTACCCCTTCCCCCTTTCCTTCCCTCCTCCACCCCCTCCCCTCCTCCACCCTTTCCCCTCCCTCCCACCTTCCTCCCCTCAACCCCCAACCTTCCTCTCCTCCACTCCCCCCAACCTGATTCCCTCCCTCTCTTTCTTCCCTCCCTACCTTCCTCTCCTCCCTTCCCTCCCCCCACAAGAACCCGGGGCAATATTCAACCTTCAACATTAAAAAAGGTCACCATCACGTTACCGGCACTGGGATCTTGCTGTGCAGGTGTTTCCTGTATCACGAGAGTGGCGGCACGTTCCTGTCTTGGTCGACCATGGGAATCGTAGCGGGTGGGGGAGGGGGGGAAAATCCCCGGGACTACGTGAAGGTCTGTCGACCCTGGGTGGGAACATTCTGGTCTCAGGGTGTTGGCGGGGGGAAAATCCCACCCAGTATCTCATGGGCTGTGAAACGCTTTGTCACGTCCTGCGGTTATGAAAGGCGCTATATAAATGCGAGTGGGTTTTTTGTTTCCATCCTGAGGAACCATAGAATCCCTACAGTGCAGAAGGAGGCCATTTGGCCCATCGAGTCTGCACCAACCCTTATCCCATCGAGGCCCTATCCCCGTAACCCCGCATATTTACCCCATTTACCTCTAACCTACGCATCCCGAGACACTAAGTGACAATTTATCATGGCCAAACGGGAGCACCCGGAGGAAATCCACGCAGACACGGGGAGAACGTGCAAACTCCACACAGACAGTGACCCGAGGCCAGAAATCGAACGTGGGTCCCTTGCGCTGTGAGACAGCAGTGCTAACCACTGTACTGGCATGCCACCCACATCCCCACCATCCCCCCCCCCACCCCACCTTCCCCTCCCACCTTCCTCCCCTCCCCTTCCTTCCCTCCCCCTCCTCCGATTCTGCCCAGTTCCATTTCCCAGGTCAGGCTGAGAATGGCGGAGTAGGCCTGAGGGGCAGAGTAGGCCTGAGGGGCAGAGTAGGCCTGAGGGGCAGAGTAGGCCTGAGGGGCAGAGTAGGCCTGAGGGGCAGA